>NC_047666.1:63242452-63542452 GCF_011762505.2 Arvicanthis niloticus | reverse complement strand
CGGGCAGCTCTCCACAGCTCCTGGGCAGTGGTGAGGCAAACCTACAAGATTCCTGACTGGAAGAGATGGATGAGGGAGAGAAGCAAAGAGAAGAAGGTCCCTGCTTCTTGGACTGAAGGCCTCAGAGGAGGCTGAGGAGCTGTTCTGGGGAAAGGGATTGCCTGGCAGACCTCAGAGGAGGTGACCAGAGAAGCGAGTGCACTGCACGCGTCTCATGCAGAGAGTGACCGACATATGGAACATGTTATCTGGAAGGGTTACAGTCTGAAGGAGTTCCTAGGGGTTTTCAGGGGGTGGGTGGGGGAAGGGAGCCTCTGGAAACTCAAGGAGCTTTCTAAACAAAAGGAATTTGAGAAGGCTTGGAGAAATAATGAGAAACGCAAACTTGCCCCCGAGTTTTCCTCTATCTCTCTGCCTTTTCCTCTGCCTGTTCTTACATTTCCAGTTCCTGGGACCCAGAAAGACCCCTGGAAGCCAGTGTCTTGCTCAGGGTGGACAGCACTCCTAGCCTGGGGGCTAAAAAGGGCCCTGAAACCATCTCCTTTATGCTCAAGGGAAAGGTAGCTTAACCTGAACCTTTAGGACAGGCAGAAGGTTTGAACTGGATTTGCCTTAGGGATGCCTGCCTTTCATACAAGAGCAAATTGAAGTACCCTGGGATGTGAGAAAGCCTTGCCCAAGGGCTCAGTGAGATCTGAGAGAGTCCAGGTGGAGAATCCCTTCTGCTCTGTCAATGTCCTTTTCCAAGCATATAGCACACAAACACATACAGACATACACAGGCCTACAGGACACACACGGGCACGCACATTCACACACACATGCACACACATACACACATGTTTATTCAGGCACATACCACAAACATATTCTCATGCATACATCACACACATAGACAACTTTAGATACAAACACCCCACACATAGATTTACATACTATGTTCATAGGCATATAGATACCACCCATCCAAATATATGTCACAATACGCTCACACTCACTCATATACACAGATCTATATACACTGTTACATCCACACCCCAGTCACACAGAAACACATTGGCCATCTGTGTTCCAGTACACATGTATCATCTGAGGCTCTATTCTTCCCAGCCTTTGATTAGTGTCCCCCCATCTCCTCTCAAAATGAGGTGCAGATGACCTGTGTAGTCATAGCCTTTCCCACTGGGCTCTGTGACACTGCCAGGAAGCTCTTTTTGCCGATGTGTGCAAGCCTTCATGCTTTCCTGTGGTTCCCGGTCTGGGATCTCTCCCCCTCCCTGCTCTATCTGTAAGGCCCGTTTGCTGTGTCTCTGGAGGTAGGAAGAATATGTCAGATAGTGTAGGGGTTGGGTGATAGTTTTGTTCAGTGATGGTAGAGTTACAAATCTGAATGTCCCTCCTGAACTATAATTGGTTGAGATTTTGTTGGTGCCATATCTCATCCCTCTCCCTCTCCCAAGTCAAGTAACAAAACACTTGTCCAGGAGCCTTAGGGACAACTGAACAATTGAATGAAAAGCCACCCCCTTTCTTTCCTACTAACTTCACACACCATCACACACACATACACACTGATTTGTGTATCTCTAGTTCGTGGCAAGTTGATCAAAAGAGTCATAATTTCACTCACATACTGAAGGAGAGGACATATTTACCATCATTGACAAGGAATAAGTGTCAAGGGCTGGAGAGATGGCTCAGTGGTTAAGAACACTGACTGATTTCCCAGATGTCCTGAGTTCAATTCCCAGCAACCACATGGTGACTCGTAACCATCTGTAATGGGATCCAATGTCCTCTTCTGGTGTGTCTGAAGACAGCAACAGTGTATTCATATAAATAAAAAGTAAATAAATCTCTAAAAAAATAAAATAAAACAAAGCTTGTAAAGAAATTTAGCATTTTTAAAAAAGAAACAAGTGTCAAATATCTGTATTGTAAAATTAGTAATATACATGTGCAAGTATCTGGACAGAATGGTTTCTTTGTATAGAATTTATCTCTACTTTCTTTTCTGTATATTCTGGCCATCATGTGCTTTGCCTGGTGCCTGCTGGACCCTCTGTAAGAATGCAAGTGCTCTTAACTGCCAAACTTCTTGGAAAGGCTTTGCCCCTTATGCTATTTACTGTAGTAAGTGAGGCCATTTTCATGCTAAAGCTTCCTCTCTCTCAGGTTTCCCAGGGGTGTCCTCTGAGGCCAGTAGTCTGTAGCCACCCTGCACCATTTGTTTGTTCTTGAGAGGCTATGCATGCTATTCTCCATGTCAGTGGCTGTGGACTAGTATGAAAAGAGGCCCTTCAGAAGCACTGGCATCTTCAAGCATTAGGAAGGATGCATACCTGGAGTACACAGAGCAGGAGAGATGGAAGAGATGGGCAAAGCCATGGCATTGGAGTGGAAGCCATCCAAAGTAATGAAAGCAAAGAAAAACATACAGGTATCTGGTGTGTGTGAAGGTCATAAATGTCATAGATTAGCTAAGGATTCTGTCCCCGTGGCTTCCTCTCCGGCTAGATCAGTCCACCTTCTCACAGTAGCATCAAGTATTACAGCCTGTTCACGTTCACTTGTGGCCCTGTGCTGCTCCTCAAGAAAACTCTACTGGCCAGCACGAGCAGTTTCTTTCCATATGTCCTGTTTATGGCTCTGCATAATCAGTATAGCCCTGTTCCGTGGGCTTTCCACTGGTTGTTTTGTGTTGCCCAGGCACTTTCCTCAAGGCACACCCCATTATACAAGTATCCTAACAGATTAGGATTGGAGTTCCTCCATCCATGTTTTCAAGGAGACAAAGAACTAAGGCCAGAAAAGGAGACTACCAATCCGGATTGCTCGATCTGGTGAGCAAGTGACTGGAGATTATTAGCATAGAACAATAGAGGCGCAGATGTTCCAGTTTGAGAACCTTAGAAACTCTTCCGTTCAAGAATTGTAGGGCTAGACAGATGGCTCGGTAGGTAAAGTACTTGCCATGCAAACATGAAGACAGGTGTTCAAATCCCCAGAAGCCAGATAAATGTCTGATGGATGTGGTGGCATTTGGAAGGCAAGGATGAGATCCTGAGGAAGCTGGGTAGCTTGAATAGTCAAAGAAATAAGCTCCAGACTTAAGGGAAAAGCTCTACTTCAGTATGTAAGGTGGAGCACAGTCAAGGAAGATATTTCATATTATCCTCTGGCTTCTATACATATAAGCATGCAAATATATGTGTACTCATGCACTTATGAACATATATACACATGTGCATGCACACCATATACATATATCTGCAAAAATAGTAACTCAAATCCTAGGATGTGTGCACCACTAAGTTGGGCTTAAGGGAGTGTATAGACTACATTGAAATCGTTTTCCAAACTTTTTCCTTTATGTACATGTGTATCCATTTTGAGCCCCCAACTCTTTAACTATAATCACAGTTCTGAATCATGTCCACCTGCATTCTTAAGCAAGGATGCTTAGAAAAGTGTGCATTGGTGGGGGTTGGCACTGGTGTTGGGTGACATGGCAGGTATTTAGCAGGTGTGAACTCAAATCTCATGTGTGTGAAGTACAACTGACCTGCCTAAAATTCAAGTCGCAGAAACTTCCAGGAACTGAGACCTCCCGGCTCATCAGTGATTCTCTCACAACCCCAAAGCTGGTTAGTGGCATAGTTAGTCTTATCAATCAAGCAAGCAATCAACCAATCATCAATCAATCAAAGCAAGTAACATACTGGAACCCATATGCTTTCAATTTTCATTTCTTACACGTGTACCGCAATCTATAAAAACCACAAGTCCAGAGCACGCCATCTTAGAAGTTCTAGCCCATTTAGGGTGAGCTGAGGATGGAGCCTGTGACTTTGCATGTGATGAATAAACACTCTACAGTTAAGTTACATCTCTAGTCCAGGCTGGGTTTTGTTGTTGTTGTTGTTGTTTTGTTTTGTTTTGTTTTGTTTTGTTTTTTAATTTCTAGGCTCTTGGTCTTCATTCCCATTAATATTTCAGCTTTAAGAAATGAAAATATAAATACTGGAGACTACAAGCTACAAGTTGAATAAATAATCTTTTCTAGGCACTCCAATTTAGGGTTGCCAGCCTCAGCCTGTGTAATGTCCTCCTTACAATTAAGGGGACCTGGCTAGAGTGTCTCTTTTCTTCTGTCTCTCTTTCTCTCAGAACATGGAGAGAAGAATTGAAAGCAGCATGGCATTGCTGCCAGTCTGCTGGGAAAAAGTGACAGGTGCCTCGGATTCAGAGTTAAGCGGGAGGAATTATGCAATCTGAGCTGAGTGGTAGGGCTGTGAGGTCACTGGGATGGGTGTTTAAATCCTGGCTCTGCATCTCAATTGGTGTGTGATGTTGGGCAAAATTATTTAATCCTTCTGAGCCTCAGTTTCCTTGGCTGCAAAGTGGGGATAACAATCGTATCTAGAAGGATTAATTGAGATAATCCGTGTAAAGTGTCTCACAAAGTCTAGCATATGGGAAGGCTCACCGAAGGTTAGCAGTTATTACAAGTGATTATTGTGACTTGTGTCTGTGATTAAACACAGCTTTGAGTTCAGTGTGTTTGTGCCAAAATTGCTTTCAGAGGAGAAGCTCTAGGCTGGTTCTTTGAGTCTCGCCCCGTGCCCAGAAAGACACTAGACTGGGATTGGAGTCCTGATGTTTAGTAAAATGCCTGTCTCGCACTCCAGTTTGGATGAACAATTGGTTTTCTCCCTGTGCACATATCACAGCATTGCTGCATGAGTGGGTGAGAACAGGCCCATAAAATCATCAAACAGACATCTCCTCTGCTTCTGCCTCCTGGATTGTAAAAGTGTTCAAATGAGTGATGGTGGCCACAGTGAGTGCAAGGGGAGACACTCATCGAATGAAAAGAGAGATGCTAAGCCTTGTGAAAGGTAGTTATGGCTTCCATGGTCTTCAGGCAGCAAAGACTCCTAGCAGAGGGCATCAGACCTAAGACAACCACAGCATCTCAATGGGCCATGTCTCATCCCCAAGAAAGGAGGCTGGTTTTGTGGTAAGGGGGCTCTGTGAGGGACTGACTACTCTTGGTACAAGCCAGCTCACCAAGCATACAGGAGGAAGCCTGCCATCTTACCACATTCTCTTCAACCAAGTCCTCTCCAAGCCAAACCAGGATGGTTTCTTGATCCTAGCCTTTCTTGTGCCATCATGATTAAGGCAGAAATCAGAATGGCCATTGCCAAGCCAGCTGTGGTCTTGGTTTGGAAGAGAGGAGAGGCATATGCATTCAAGAGAAGCCTTCTGAATTCCCTCAGCCAGTTTCTTTGTTTTTTTTTTTTTTTTTTTTTTTTTTTTTTGATTGAGATTTAACATTTACAGGGTAGACAAGATGGATATTTTAGCATCATCTTCATTATTATTCATCTCATTATTATTCATTGTAATTATAATTCATTGTAATTATGACAAAGCAATTTCTCAGCAACCACTGCCTCATGACAGCTTTCCTTTTCATTACCTAACACTTGCCCACAACCAGGGGATTAACATAAGCCCAAATGAAAAATGTCGATGTGGGAAAGTTATTTTCTGAAGCTAGTGTTAGTCTCCAGTGCCCACTTTCTCTCAGCTGTTGGTATACAGGATCTTTCCTCATATGTATTTGCCCTTGGAAAGTGGAATTAACCCAGACACAGAAAATCATCTTAAAATCATCTTCTTCCAAATGAACACGTAAGAGAATATTAAATGATTTGAAAAAGCATAAGCGTGATGGGGATGTATCTCAGTTGGTGGAGTATCTGCTTAGCTTGCATGAAGCCCTGAAAGTGATGGCCACTGCAATACAACATAGTCCAAGTGTGGTGCCACATACCTGTAATCCTGGCACTTGGGAAGTAGAGGCAGGAAGCTCGTCCTCAGTGCTGGGATGAGTTTGAGATCATTGTCTCAGAGAGAGAGAGAGAGAGAGAGAGAGAGAGAGAGAGAGACTGTGGAAGGAAGGAATGAAGGAAGGGAGGGATGGAGGGAGAAAGGAAGGGAAGAAGGAAGGGAGAAAGGGAGGGAGAAAGGGAGGGAGGCAGAGAGAATAGCTTAATTATAAATTATCCATCCTTATTAAGGGGGAGGCACCATATGCATATGTGTGCATACATGTGTGTGCATGTGTGACTACAACAAGTTTGTGCAAAGTGGCAGTAGGAGTGACTGTCTAAACCAGAACAAGACTTACCAGGTAAGCCCATTATGACCACTAGCTGAGTGGACTCATTTTCTCTACGATTTCTTCCTAGTCCACCCTTTGACCATGAAATGAGTGACATAAAGAACAAAGTAAACTCGAGCTTCCTGGGACTCCTGTGAGCCTACCAGGCATCCTTTAGATCTTCTGCCAATTCGGGGCTAAGGCAGAGAGTTCCTGGCCCGGTGTAAGCACGCTACCTTCCTGTTCAGTGCTATAGTGCACATTGTTTTGACATGTGCCATACCTTCCATCTCACACTGCATGAGGTCCCGAGAAAGGTGCACTTTTGACAATGAGGAATTCCCAAGGACCTGCGCTCAGCAAACGCTTAGCTTCCCACCTTCTCCTCTGCATGGTTAGCTTTCCTGGGGGTCAGGGACCAACAAATAGTGCATAGTCCACAAAGGGGCTCACTTTCTCATGGCCTGTTCCTGGCACAGACCAATTTGGTACTTTTGGAGATGGGTTAGCTATCTGGGACGGGTCTCTGAATTGTTTTCTTTCAGTCTAGCATGTGACATCTAACTCTACTTGGCTGTGATCTCAGTTACCACTGGGAAATTAGCAACTCATGAACCTGAAGGCTCTTGCTTGTCCTATTTCAGACCTTGTACCTTGTTCCCAGAAATAATCGACCCTGTCAACCAGTTTCCAAATCCTGAATTTAAAATATTGAGACTACTTGCAATTGCTTTTGTTTTGTTTGTTTCAATCAAGGTCTAGCTATATCTCTCAGGCTGCTCTCAAACCCATCCTCCTCCTACCTTGGTCCACAGAGTACTGGGATTGCAGTAGTGAGCCATCATACCCAGCCACTGTAAGATTTTATGGGAAGCATCCATGCAGAACCTGATCTTAAAGAACAGGTTAAGAATCCACCTCCCTGGCCCTGGGCCAGCCTGCCCTCACCTGCCAATGCTGGCCTGCCTAGCTCTCAGGGGTCCCCAGAAGTGTTACCACCAAATGCAAGCAGAGAATGTACAGGTAATTCTAATCCTGACTGCGGACACACCTCTCGGTTTTCCATGAACATCTAAAGCATCCCTCTGCATCTTCTTGGGCTAGACTCTTGGCTCTTTGTGATCACAGCTCTCTTCCTTACCTTCTTGATTTCTCTTGTTAAGTTTTTATTTTTGCATCCCGCTACCATGCTGTGACAGTCAAACAACATCAGGTATGAGAGTGCGCTACACTGGCAGTGAGGGTGACCATTTTATTATAGACAATGAGGAGTGGCATTTCATTATATAGAATTATATATAATTCTAGGAGATAGAATTTGTTTTGAAAAGACATATAAGCATGTAAGATGGCCACCCCAAATAATTTTCTATTTTCTCCCCATTGGGTAATCTTATGTTTATTTAAGTTAGTAAGAATTATATAATCTCGCTTCTAACAGATCTTTAAATTATCTGAGTGATAGGGTGAAGGGTAGGACATCATTTAGCTTTGTTAAGCTGGCGAAGTTACATTTCCTTCTAGACTGTAAGGCAGGGAGTGTCAAAGTGACCAGCTCCCTTGTAAAGCTGTGCTAAGAGAGTCAGGACAACACCAGTGCAGAGCTCCATGGGAAAGTAGAAGGTACTGTGGAAACTCTCCCAGCCCCATGGATGTGAGTTCTTTTCTCATTCACTCTTACACCAATTGCAAGTTCCCCTCCACCACCTTCTACAAGCATTGCCCTCCCTATCGGCTCTGGATTCCTCTTCCCTCCAGAGAGCTGGCTTGTGGATTTTCAGTTTGAATTCAGCTGTCCTATTTCCAGGTTGCTAACCCCTCCCCCATAGATACTGGGGCTTAATTGGTCACCAGCATCTTCAGGGCCTTCCCTTTGGGTGTCAGCTATACATTTGAATTAATCTGACCCGCTTTCCTCATGCCTGCTTCCCGTTCCCTTGGAAGATGAACAGATAACTTCCTCTGGAGACTTCCTCATCCCCTCACTCTGGCCAACCTCCCAGCCTTGTCAGAGGTCAGAACATCTTTGTGTGACTCTGTTGACTCATTCTGAAGCCTCAGGACCTGTGACCAGAACAAAGCCAGGGTGGATTAATCTGCAGTTAAGAGCTGGGGAACAAGCTGAGCCAGTCTTTTATATGGTCCTAATTTAGTGTTTCCACCACATTCCTTTTCACTTTGTCGTTTAGCTTTAAATCTGTCACTTTCCCACCTCTCCCTCGTTCCACTGCCTGCATAAGCTATGAAGTCTGTCTGGCAGAACGTGGTCCTAGAAGCCCTTAGTCTAACTTAGTCAGAGGCCGTGTCATAGAGGCAGAAATCCCCTGGAGAACTAGACCCATCTGGGTACAGCTGGACAGCCTCTTCTCCATCCCCAGCCAGATGCATTTGCCTCCAGAGGACCATGGATGTGTAAGAAATAATGAAATCTCCTGGGTTTTCATATTAGAATGTTGACAAGTTAAAATCTGATGTCAGGCTGATCTCTCCTCTGAGGAAAGCCAACATTGCCTCTCTTCCTTCTCTGAAGTCACTCAGCTTTCCGGAGATGGCCACAAACCCAGGACATGAGATGGTACACCCAGTGCTCTGTCCCTTACAACATTCGACCCCTGCAAGAATTGGTGACCTCTAGAGAGATTGCCTTGCAGAACCCCAAATTCAGAAAGGACAGGGGCCAACTAATTTTTTTACTTTTATGAGTAATGATTTCATCAGAAATACAGAGAGGAAGAAACCAAAGTGGTGGCCTCAAATCTCAGAGTCACTTTATAGAGGAGGCATCTCTGGGAGGTGCTTAACCTGCTGGACAGCAGCTGTCCTGGCTGTGCACTAACTCTTAGACTACGTAAGGGCAGTGATGGTAAAGAATTCCCAGATGGAATCATGGGAAACATGAGCCCTGGTGTCAAACTGTATTCCAATCCTCACTCTGCTGCTTATTATGTATTTAACCTCACTCCTCAGTTTCCCCAGAATGGGATAGATGAAATTTCCTAACTTAGTGTGGGGTAGTTCTCAGGATTAACAATATCATCAATATGTGGCTTTTGGCACCTTAATTGTCAAGGATCTCACTGTAACTGGGCTGTAAAAGAAATGGACTCCATACACTGAAAATCACCGTGTTAAGCAAAAGAAGTCACACTTGGAAAGACAAATATCACATGGGGTCTCTCATATCAAAGAGATGTCTAATCAGAAGGACTGAATACTTGGGAGTAGACAAATAAGGGTAATAAGAGGTGGTTAGTCTCAGAATACATTGCATTGGTGGATGAGAATGTGGTAATAAAACCCAGCAATTTGTGCAATGACTGATGTATGCTAGTTAAAAACAAAACTAAAACAAACAAACGAAAAACAGCCTCCAATGCATACTCAACAAGAGTGACTGACAGACATGTAGTCAAGTCAGAAGTCAGCTTCTGGGTAGGGAAACTGGTCCAAGGGAGGGGAATTGCCTCCTCTGCAAGTGCCAGCACAGATGCAGGCTGCTGTGGTCTCCCGTGCACTACTACCTTGTGTCCCTGCTCCCTTTTCCGTTTCAGCCACTTGCTGAATACCCAGCAACCCTCTGTGTCTGTTGTAAACTGAGCCAAAAAGGAGGAATCAGAAATTGCTCTCTTTTGAGTATTTTGAGGGATGGTGAAACCTTGTTAGGAATGTTGCTCCAGGGACTGAGAAAACACCATATGTGGGAAAGCATTGCTAAGTGAGGAAGAGAGCATGCGCCTGCTGGTCGGGATCTTGGAAAAGCGTAAGCAGGGGCCTGGGCACTAGGGAGAGGGTAGGAAGGGGATTTTACTGAGGTCTTTAACAGGTCTTTTTCTAATTATAGCCAAGAAGAGCCTGGGGACTATGGCCTGCTTCAGAGCCAAGGCCTATATTTTCTTTGGGAAAAGAAGGCAGAGTTGATTGGCTTCCAATTCAGGCTTGGCAGAAGCCCATGCAGGATTTCAGGCCAGTAAGCCCGTGCCTTGGGTAGTTCTTGATTGGTGTCAGTGCCCATTCAGTCAGCAGACATTGCAGCTCTGCAGTGGATCTAGCCATAGGCTTGGCTAGTAGGGTGTGTGGATTAAAAAGACAGGGTTCTCCACTGTGGAAGAGGACACCTACCACTAACAAAAGCATTGGACAGTTGCTGAAGCTGATGATTGAATTTGCTGATGTACCAGCAAAGTCTCCATAAGCAAACATCATGCTGGACTTAGAATAAGCTGACACTGCCTTCCTGTTTCCAGTCCCCACCCCAGGGAAACAGTCCCCCAGGGGAAAATCCTAACCTAAGAGGCACCATAGAAAGTGAAGAGACGGCTGACCAAAAAGGAACCAGAGATCTCGCTCTGCCTTTTCTCATGACCAGCATATTCACAAACCTCACACCCTGCTTCCCACAATTGCTTCCATAATCCCCGATCCTTGCACATCCAAGACCTGGTATTCCTTCTCTCCTATAAGCAGCATGGTTGGTCTGAGCTCCAAGCATGTGTGAGCAACAGCAACCAGAACAACCGCGCTGGTACAGGCTGCTGGGAGCCAGATGTAGCAAGAGGAATTTTCCAGATGCTTGGTTTTCTGTGTGTGCATGCAGCAGGAGCAGGAGTGCAGCCCACAAGTTGCCGTAGACAACTCAAGTTCATGTTCAACTGCCATTTCTAGTACACTTGCTGTGTGTCTGGTTGTGTCCCTTTAATTACCTGATCATGTGTCCCTTTAATTACCTTGTTGAGCTTAAGAACCGAGTGTCCTCTGTTCTTCCCTGCAGTTAACTAGCAGTCCACTTAGGCCCTAGTTTCCCAATCTGTAAAAATAAAGTATCTAGGGTCCTTTGCACCTCAGTTTTATGTGTTTGGGGAGATTCTTGTTCCAATATTCTTGGGCTTGCTTTCTCCAGGAAGGAAGGAAGGAAGGAAGGAAGGAAGGAAGGAAGGAAGGAAGGAAGGAAGGAAGGAGAAGGGAAGGGAAGGGAAGGGAAGGGAAGGGAAGGGAAGGGAAGGGAAGGGAAGGGAAGGGAAGGGAAGGGAAGGGAAGGGAAGGGAAGGGAAGAAGGGAAGGGAAGGGAAGGGAAGGGAAGGGAAGGGAAGGGAAGGGAAGGGAAGGGAAGGGAAGGGAAGGGAAGGGAAGGGAAGGGAAGGGAAGGGAAAAAGAAGGAAGGGAGAAAAATAGATATAGCAAACGGAATCTAGAGGATGCTTGCTGGGATCTGAGAAAGCCTTGCAGACAGTTGAGAAACACTTAGCAGCACATGACCTCCTCTCATGACTCAGTCCACACTAGATTGATGGTAAGCAAGAGTCTAGATGAGGGAATGGGTGAGATCCACGCTCATCCACTGGTCTATAAAGGATGCAGGATCTATGAGAGCAGCCATTTGGAAGACAGGCTGAAAGAACACAAAGGAAGCATGGTTGCTGATACTGAGGGTAATTGGAGAGCGTCGCAGTGAGGCCAGCTTGTGAAGCCAGCAGTGAGGAATGAGAACAATTTCAGCAGAAGTGACCATGAAAATGGGAAGGACTTACCCGTGAGTCACAGAGCTTGCTCAAGCAGCAGGAAGACGGGGATTCAGATTGGAGTATGAGACATGGAAGCCCAATATAACTGTGATAGGAAGTCAGGGCAAGACGATGAAGACACCCATTTCCTCTCCCTATTAGGTTCTCTGTGTAAAATGGCTACCGGTTATACCTGGAATTTCTCTCAAAGGTCCATGTGATAAAGGTTTACTCCTGGCTCAGCAGATACTGAAAACTTGTGAGAGATCTTTCTGTCACTGGAGGCACACCCTGGGGTATTGCTCTCTCCTCCTCTCCACTGTCCCCCCATACCCACATTTTGTCTCCAGACCATGATTGATTTTTTTCTGCTCAAGCACACTTATTTGCCATATCACTAGAACCAAAGCAACAAGGCCAGTTCATCATTAGTGAACTGAAGCCTCAAAAGCTATGAGCCCAAGAACACCTGTTTTTTTTTCTTAATAAACTGATGTTCCTTGGTAATTGTTCCAGTAGTTGAAAGCTGACCGACATAAGGAAGGCATGCACGGGGCTAGATGTGCTTTTGATTTTTAAAAGATTTGCTTTTATTTTTATTTGTATGAGTGTGTGTGTGCATGCTACATGTGTGCTGGTACCCACGGAGATCAGCAGGGGCTGTTAGATCCCCTAGAATTAGAATCACATACAGTTGTAAACCACCCAACATGGGTCCTCTAAAAGAACAGTTAGCACCCTTACCTGCAGAGCCAGCTCTCCAGCCCTTGATAGGGCTTTTCTAACACTGCCTTTTGCGTCAAAATTCAGGCTAGCACCACAAAAATTTTTTTTCTTATCCCAAGTCCATTGTACCATCTAATATCCACCTTGTCAAATCATCCTCATGATCACCTTGCCAACCTCTAGATGGTCTCTTACTTTTTCTGGAACCCTACCCACACATCCATCATCCCTCATTTGTTACCCTGTCAGCAATATCCTTGTGTGTTCATACTTAATAGGGTCCAGACTTTGGAACAATCTGATAAACTGGGTATTTTTTTAAAAAATACTTTTGTTTCAAATGATTTTATTGCAGCTGTCCTGGCGTAGGGGTAGAGGCTCAAGCTGTGTGTATATCCTTTATTTTGTGTCCCTTAAGTTTTGTTTTGTTAGGCTTGCAAGATTGACGGAAATGTCACTTCTCTGCAGAATGGGAAGGAGATAAATTACCCTGTGGGAACCATTTTCCTGGGATAACACAATTCCTGGAGCAGTCTCTAGGGTAGGCAGCCATGATAGAACCCTTCCCTTAGCTTTGACCTTGAAGGAGTCTGTTACCCTGAGAGTGGTTCCATGGGAAGGAAGATGGTCCTCTTATCACAGAGAGGCAGGCCAGGAGCCAGCAGGAGGATGTTAATGCCTGGAACACTGTCAGCCTTTGGGGATGAGAGAGCAAGCAATACTTCAGAGGAGATAGGGGAAAAGGCTGTGTGGTAAGTTCCTGGGATAAGCTCCTTAATGAAGGTTCGGAATCAGGACTTCTTTTCTACAGCTTGTGTTACCTTTGTTTGTTTCCTTTGTATTCCCCCTGGATTCTATAGCATCTTTCTGAAAATACCAACACCGAACCAAGGGAAAGGATTTTATTTTCCATGTTAAGACAGGGCTCTGAAGAGAAAATGCCCATGGGGCCATTGAGGTGGCAGCAGCAGTGATTAAAGAGTGAAGGCTCTGGGTGGGTGAGGGGATTCCCAAGTCAGGGTCACCAGCACAGTTATTTTTCCATCGGACAGTCTCCCTCCTGGGCTAACCTTCCGGAAACTCGGGCTTGGCCCTAGTGCAGGAAAGATCTCCAGATCCCGCTGTAATTCCTCCAGGACTCACTAGGAGCCCTGGGCTGAGAGGTTCTGTTATGGCAACAGAAGAACGGTGCAGTGGGTTAAAGTGCCACATCAAACGGGAGATGGTGGAATCGAAGTAGGACTGCAAAAAAGAAATAGTATAATGGAAACTAAAAATCCCTAGGAGGAACAAGAGAGTATCTCAACCCTCGCTACCCAGAGTAGGTGGGGCCATCGTCTGAGCTGCATCTCAGTCTTCTGCAAGGAGTGCAAGGAGTTGGTAGATCCTCTGCGGGGTGTCCTGGTGACAGGTGTCTGAGAGAGTCTGAGAGAGCACCTTGATACTTAGGCCCTCTCAGCAGGTATTCAATGGTCTTGTGTTTGCTTACAAGGGTAGCAGGGCCAGAAAGGAGTTTCTCTCTGATGCCACACTTTAAAAACAACAGACCCAGTTTGAAATGCTGCACTTGGGGACTGATAGCTACCGTTACATGGCTTGAGGAAGTTAAAAGGCTCTGAGCTGATCCAGAGATTCACTGATGCAGTCCCCATTGTTGTCTCAGTAGAGTGGACCGCAGAGCTTCTCAAGCTCCAGGGATGTGTCAGGATGTCATCCCTGCACAGCAGGAGCCTGGGGAGCAATGCAGACATCTTTTGTTAAAAAAAAAAAAAGGAAATAAATAAACAACTGGTGCTGTCAATCTAGGAAGCAAGCAATCAGCAGACCTGGGTGGGCTGCATTCCCCAGTATTTCTCAGGGGCTGAGGGAGGAAACCCTGTCTCTTCAAAATAGCAGGGAGGAGTTCCTGTGCTTCAGGGAGTTCCAGTGCTTCCTTAGACTGGTGGTACCCTCCCCTCACTCCCAGATTGTCAGCCTCAGGTGGCTGATGCCAAAATGACCCTGGACTCATCCAGCCAGCTGTTAACACCTGTGTTTCCTTTTTTCAGATCTTACAGGTGAACAAGGTGATGTCCATCTTGTTTTATGTGATATTTCTTGCTTATCTCCGTGGCATCCAAGGCAACAACATGGATCAAAGGAGTTTGCCAGAAGACTCTCTCAATTCTCTCATTATCAAGTTGATCCAGGCGGACATCTTGAAAAACAAGCTTTCCAAGCAGATGGTGGATGTTAAGGAAAATTACCAGAGCACCCTGCCCAAAGCAGAGACGCCCAGAGAACCAGAGCAGGGGGAGGCCACCAGGTCAGAATTCCAGCCAATGATTGCAACGGACACAGAACTACTACGGCAACAGAGACGCTACAATTCGCCCAGGGTCCTGCTGAGTGACAGCACCCCTTTGGAGCCCCCTCCCTTATATCTAATGGAGGACTATGTGGGCAACCCGGTGGTAACCAATAGAACATCACCACGAAGGAAACGGTATGCAGAGCATAAGAGTCACCGAGGAGAGTACTCAGTGTGTGACAGTGAGAGCCTGTGGGTGACCGACAAGTCCTCAGCCATTGACATTCGGGGACACCAGGTCACAGTACTGGGGGAGATCAAAACCGGCAACTCCCCCGTGAAACAATATTTTTATGAAACGAGATGTAAAGAAGCCAGGCCAGTCAAAAACGGTTGCAGGGGGATTGATGACAAACACTGGAACTCTCAGTGCAAAACGTCGCAAACCTACGTCCGAGCACTGACTTCAGAAAACAACAAACTCATAGGCTGGCGCTGGATACGAATAGACACTTCCTGTGTGTGTGCCTTGTCGAGAAAAATTGGAAGAACATGAATTGGCATCTGTCCCCACATATAAATTATTACTTTAAATTATATGATATGCATGTAGCATATAAATGTTTATATTGTTTTATATATTATAAGTTGACCTTTATTTATTAAACTTCAGCAAACCTTACAGTATATAAGCTTTTTTTCTCAATAAAATTCGTGTGCTTGCCTTCCCTCAGGCCTCTCCCATCTGTTAACCTTGTTTTGTGATTGGGCTCTCGGGAACCCTTCTGTAAAACCTGTGTACACCAGTATTTGGCATTCAGTATTGTCAAGGCCATGACTGTGGTTTCAGTAAACTTTCTTAAAATCGGATGATGTCAGAGTTGTGTATAAACAGAGTTCTATCCCCTCTTCTTGTATATTCTACATTGGATTGATGAATGAAAGGAATCACTGTGGCTCCCACTGAAAATGGTACCTTGTAGTGTGAAGCTCAGTATTCTCTTCCGGGCAGCAAGCTCACACCCAGGTCCTCCCTTGCTCTTCCCAGCTATAGGCTTGCCAATTAGAATCGTGGTTTGCGCCAATAATAACAGACCTGGCAATTTTATTTCTCAGCACATTTGTAGTTTTGGGGTTGTGTAAGGGTTGGGATTTTCTTTTTGCTTTTGGATTTGGTTTTGTTTTTGCTTTTGGTAAGTAGTTTTCATCCTTTTACCCAGATAGGGAAAAAATTTAGAACTATTCCTAACAGATTTTGTGCGTGTGTGTGTGTGTGTGTGTGTGTGTGTGTGTGTGTGTGTGTTTTGCTGGGTTCAAACTGTAACAGAAAAATGATATGTCTACCCAGGAGCAAACTGAAATAGCTCAAGAAGAATCCATATACAGAAGATAAATGTGCTTATTACAGATTCTCTTGGCCCAGGGCCTTCTCCACTGATCTTGTGGCCGGCCTCCAGCTCATGAGCAGTTGTAAAGTGGTAGTCTTGGGAGGAAGACCTGGATCAAAGTCCAGCCTCTCTCCTGTGACCTCATGAAGGTTTTGAAGACTACAAGAGCCTGGGTTTCCTGGGGATGCAGTCACATGGAGATTCCCAGGACATGTAGCACATCAGTGGAGTACCCATCATGAACTTTGTAGCCAGAGGTAGGCTTGTGAGGGTGCTATAGCCATCCCGTTGCTCACTTTTTTTCCAGAGTATTACAGTCAACCATGTATCAATGCTAACTGATGCAGCCACAGGGTGCAAGGACCAAATGAAAAGGACCTTCTTGGTGCTTGTTGAGTCTTGGCAAGGGATCAATGTGGTGACAGACTCTGGTCCTTATGAGAGTAGGGACATCAGTCATGCCCCCTCCCCCAAAGAGCTTCTTGATGTCCTATTCCCATTGGGACACACTTCATCCTGTTGGAGCTGCAGTTCTCTGCTCTCTTCTCTTGCTGAAGGCACAGAGGTTTACCACTCCAACATGGAAGCTTCTGTGACTGCCTAACATCCTGCTGTGTACCTGATCTCATCTGCATTGCTCTGCCGTAGTTTAAGATCTATGTCTGTTCTCTCTCCAAGGCCTCTAAAACGCACACAGAGAATGTATGTCCTTTGTATGACATGAGCTCTTGAAACAGATGCGACAGATAGCAGCAACTGTGGTTAAAAAATATCATTTTATATTCAATTCTGGGTCCTAAACTATTAAGTTATCTACTATGTCCTCACAATGTACTGGACACTTTCAAAGATGGCTGCCATTATTTGTATTAAAAAAAAGAATCCTTGAGGGAAGTATTGTCATCTCTGGTTGAGAAAACTGAGGTAGGTCGTATTTTGCAGGACATTGGCAAAGGGAAGAGTTTCTTCGCTCCTGTCTCCCTTCCAGATAGAGAGCATTGTATTTCCCCTGAGTGCCGCAGTGCTAGGGGACCAGAGACATCATTCTCTCCTGGAGACCCACTGTGGCCTGGGTGTTTTCAGGGCAGGGAGACCAGCAGATAGGTTAACATGGGTCTGATGATCAGCAGGGGCTCAGTTCTCAGAATCTCCTCACTGCAAGGACCCAGTGAGCATTTCCAGGGAAAATGTGGCACCCCAGAGACTGAAGGCCACCACATTGCAGACACCTAAAAAGTTGGGGTCTCAATGATAGTGATGGTGGTGGTGCTGATGAGAAAGTGGGCACAGAAACTCTCATTCTGGGATTCTGGTGGAAGGTCTATGGTGGAGGAACACTTGCTGAATTGTATCCATCACCTACAGAATGGGAAACAGACATTAGGATAGCACAGGCTAATCTCCATTTTCTAGGTCTCTCACCAAGCCTTCTCTATGGACACACTGGAGGAGGCATTTCTTGGCCTCCCGCAGTGAAACAATGTCTTGCTGGCAGTCGTGCCTACTGCTTTTCTGAAGGTATTATGTTCTCCTCAAATCCTCCCCTCCAGCTCTAACGATCTTTTCAGAATGTCGCTGTTATTCCCAGATTTGAAACTTGTTGAGTTTCCCTGCTTCCTGCTCCCTTTGTCTGTGTAGGTGCATGTGTGTCTCTGTGCACTTTCATAGCTCAGCGTGAATACCCTCCACTGAGGCTGGGGAGAGCATTTGCATCCATTTTTACCGTCTCTGACCATATGTGTAAGAATGAAAAGCCTCAAACTCCTATGGCCTTTGTTGTGTAAAGCCAGTGCTGAGTGGTTTCACTTTGGTCCTGCTTCGATTCACAAGCACCAGCTGTGTCCATCCAGGTACACCATGGGTTCTGCCTCAACCAGAGTACCCTGAAATCCAGGAAAAGCTGGTCCTCTGCAACAGCTCCTCCCTCTGCGACCCTGACTCCCAGGCCAAGACTTCAACTCCCCCCTAAAACCTCATACATTTGAAAGCTTCTGTAGCTGGAAGCTTCTTCCTCAAGATCCCCATTCTCGTGTCCTCTCGATTGACCTTCTCATAACTTTTTCAAGTCACAGTGAGCTAGTGCCTTACTTGACATGCACATGGACTCCACAGCACCTTGAAATTCAAATGCTTCTTTCTGTCCAGACTCAAGCCCCTGGCTTTTGGTTTGTCTCTGAATGGAGGTTGGCCCAACCTTGAAGAGCAGAACTCTGGGACAGGTGAGAACATTCTGATGGACTACAGGTTCAGTCGTTTCAATGCTAGGCTTCATGGAATCACAGGATGTAGAGGAGGCTGATATCCCTACAAATATGCCTGTGCTGAGTCCCAAATATGGAGAAGCAAGGAAACAGGAAAGCAGTGTTTCAAATGCTTTCTTTCTTTCTTTCTTTCTTTCTTTCTTTCTTTCTTTCTTTCTTCCCTTCCTTCCTTCTTTCCTTCCTTCCTTCTTTCTTTCTTTTTAGAATCATGTATGGATATTTTGCTTGCATATTGTTTGGGCACCACATGCATGCCTGGTGTCAGGTCAGAAGAAGGCGTTAGAATCTTGAGAACTCGAGTTATAGAAAGTTGTGGGTTACTATGTGGGTGCTAGGAATCCAGGACCTCTGGAAGAGCAGCCAAGTGCTCTTACCTGCTGAGTCATCTCTCCATCCCCAAGTGCCCTTTCTTGAAGGAACTCTTTACCACTGCTGAGTCTAGATGGGTTGAACTGTTGTGGGGGTCACTGACATTTCAGATTAAATTACAGAATGCTCTGCAGCAAAAACATATTAAAGTTTATTGGGAAGTTGTGAAACACAGCCTAATGAATTAGACAGCTATGCACGGGGAGATGGATGAATAACTAGGTATGCATGCCTCCTGGGTATGCACACACCTCTCTCTCTCTCCCTCTCTTCCCATCCCTCCTCCCCTCTCTTCCCCCGCCCTGTGTGTGTGTAATTTTTTTTGATATCCTAACCATTGATACATTGCATTTTTTAAAAGAAATTAATGCTTGAAACAGAGTGCTCTCAAACACAAATTTAACCTTGAAGAGACTGAACTACCAGCCAACTGGGGAGCTTAAGAAACAGACTAAGAAAGGGTAGATAGAGTGAAAAGTTTCCAAACAGGAAAAAATAGCAGAATCTAGGGTTTCTGCTGGAGGCAAGACAGAATAATCTGGAATGGTGGATCTCCCAATTAAGAAAGAAAGTGATAGAAGCTGAAACTGGGGGATGGGAGGACAGAAAGGGTGTCACGTCCTGGCTGCTTTCCTTGTGCTAGGTTATAAACATTAATCTTCATTGATTCCCAGCACTCACCACTCACCCCAACCCCTGGTCATGCAGTCCTCTAATGTACAGTTGAGGACGTTTGTTGACATACGCAATTTTCCTGAGGTCACACGGCTAATCAGATAAAAAGACCAGATAGGAATCCCAAGGAGTTGATACAGCTTAGAAGTAGAAGCTACAAAGGAAGACAGCAAGGGCAGTGAAGCTCATTCTAAGTGCCTGAGAAGCCTGGTCTCTGAGTTTCAGTTGGGTAATATGAAGGGAGTGTGCCCTTGGTGCAGCCAAAGAGATGATAGGATCCAATTTTATCCCAATGACTGTTATACCAGTGGGGAATGGCCGCCTCAGTAGTAGCCTCCTGGCACCAGGACTTACAAGGCACTCCCTCCACCCACCAGGTCACTTAAGAGTCCTAGGACAAGGGACAAGGGACAAGGTGGCTGTTGCTCCATCTGAAGTATAAAGAGTGGCAATTCTACAGTATTCTGTAGGTATTTTGCAGAGATCCAAGGCAGGAATTTCTATTCAGACGAGAACTTTGAGATCCAGTAATCTTTGTTCCCTTATAAGGCAGAAATCTATTTTTGTTCATTTGACAGTTTTTTTTAAAGTGGCATGCCTACTAGGTGGTGGGCACTCTGCCCAGCTGTATGTGCTGTGCTCACAAGAGGTAGCTTTGCCCCTGGAAGAGTAGTGAGTAAAAGCAACGGGGCCTCAGGGAAGGCACCGTGGAGTCGCCTTGACAATTCCCACGCCTCACGATGAGTGTGCCTCAGCCAGCAGCTTGCTCTATTTTAAAACAGCCCCGATTATCTGATAGAAAGTCTCTCCCTCAGCTGAAGCCAAATTGAGAGACAGAAATAGTTGTAACTAGGTTGTCAACAAATGGGTTGCCGGCGTCCAGAATGTGGGCAACTACACGCTGCTCAGGACAGTCAGGGACAGTCAAGAGTCAGGACATGGCTCTTAAGGGATGGCTGGAGATCCAGAGGGGGAGGAGGAGAAGTATTTGCCAGACAGAAACAACCCATAAAGGTGTAGATGGGAAAGAATCTAACATATATAGGGAGAATCAAAGGTTTGGTGTTAACAACTTTAGGGCTCTGGGAAGTGGGAGACAGTGGTGAAGATAACCAAATTCAAGGCCAGGAAGGAGGGGTCTAAAGCTTGGATTTGCTTGTTTGGATGTTGGAGCCTGTGTCAGAATCACCTGAAGGACTTGTTACAACAGATCCTGATGGCTTGGGCCCCATTCTTGAGTTTCTGATTCATTAGGTCTGGGGTGGGGTTGGTGAATTTGCATTTCTAGAATGTTCTGAGGGGATGCCACTGCACAGAGGAAGATCACTGGTTCATTAATCAACGAGGAGTCCGTGAGAGGGCCTCCATCTGCCTTTCAGAAGACAACTTTGGTAGCAGTGTGGTTAATACATAAATAGAAGACAACATCCTGGCACGAGAGCCAGGTGACTTGCAGGAAATGACATGGGAAGGCCTACCGTGAGGAGGGGACAGTAGAAGGGGGAGGAAAATGAACTAGAGAGACAGTTTCCAGATGCAGTCAACATGACGTTTAATTAGCTGGCTGTAGAAAGTGAGACACAAAGGCATTGGAAAGATCGTGCCATTTCCAGACCTGGCTCTGAATCTAATTTGAGTATAGAGCAATACGAAGGAACTAAGAACAGTGAGTCCAGAATGCCCACAGAACATCATGGTAAGGATATCCAGTGGAAAAGAGATTGTGTCCATGCTCAAAACAACAAACAAACAAACAAAAATAAATAGCTACAGCCAGCTTTTAGCTGCTTGGATAGAGCCCAGCACCTCTGCACATCCCTGTTTACTCATAAGTGGAGTCTAAGTTCACCAACACATCAGTAACCAGACTGTGGAACTCACAACCCACTCAATGGATTCAGGCTCAGGCCTCCATTTCAGAATGGAGAGATGCTGTGCCTCCAAGGTATAGCTTTTGGAGCTTCAAAGGCTGCTAGGAGATTACTGAGGAGAGGAAATGAATGTGTTGTGACTTGGTATAACCACTTTTCAGGTAAATGTCATGACATGGGGATAGGCCTTAGGCATCAGGTTTATATACTACTGATCTCAGGACATTTTAGGGTGTGTGTGTGTGTGTGTGTGTGTGTGTGCGCGCGCGCGCGCGCGCGTGCTTGTGTGTATACAAGTGTACATGAAAATCAAAGCTCAACCTTGGGTGTCATTCCTCAGGAATTATCCACTGTCTTAGTGAGGCTTTCTATTGCTGTGAAGAAACACCATGACCACAGCAACTGTTATAAAGGAAAACATTTAACTGGAACTGGCTTTCAGTCCAGATGTTTAGGCCTTTATCATCCATACAGAAAGCATGCAGTCAGACATGGTCCTGGAGAGGTAACTGAGAGTTCTACAGGAGAAAAAGAGGGTAAGCCACTGGGCCTGGCTTGAGTTTTTGAAATCCCAGTGCCCACCCCGCAATGACCTATCTCCTCCAACAAAGCCACACCAATCTAACAAGGCCACTCATCCTAAGCCTTTCAAGTAATGCCATTCCCTATGAGCCTATGGGGGCCATTTTCATCTAAAACCACCACATTTATCGTGTTCTTTGTGAAGCGTTTTTCACTAGGTCCTGGGGTTTACCTATAGGTTAGGTTGGAGGGAGAGGGAGCCCTAGGGATCCACCTGTTTTCACCTCCCCAGCAGTAGATTATTGGGGTCCAACACCATATGGTTTATGAAGGTGCCAAGACTCAAACTCTGGTTCTCATGTGTACATAGTAAGCACTTTCCTGACGGAACTAGCTCCCCAGCCGTCAGAGCTTGGTTTGTACATAAATATAAATAAATAAATAAATAAATAAATAAATAAATAAATAAACCTCCTTTTTCCTTATGGGTCTTCTCCTGACATATCTTGAAGTTATTTATGGCCAAGCCTTTCCCCCTCCCATTTTATATTCCCATAGGAACCAGAGTTGTATTTTCACTCACACAGCTCAAATGAAATTATAGATGGAAGGCTATTTGTGTAATTGCTTCTTTACCATGTTGTCCCATTTGGCTCTGTGCCAAGGGGCGTCATCCTGTATGAGTCAGAACGTTACCCTGAAAGCTAAGTCTAGGCCACCAGTAAGTACTAAGTCGGTACTCGTGTGAAACAATGCATGTGTCCCCTTCATAAGCTGGAGGTAAGATAGGAAAAAGGGTCCAACCTAACAGAAGATGGGCATCCTGAGGAAGGTTTCGCTAGCCTTTCATCACTAGACATCAGTGATGAGTTAGGAGAGACGATCAAGTGAGCAGCATAGAAGAATAATGTTCTTTTCTAGACGAAGATATTTTTAGGTTTTTTATTGTTAATTTTTAAAAATCGTATACAAAACAGTGGATTTCTTTATAAACGTTGTACACGTACATATTATTGCCCTTTGCTTATATTTATTCTCTATTACTCATTTCTGTTCCCTCTCCTCCTTCTCTGTCCAAAGATCTGAGGCTCCTTTATTTCCATCCGAGTGAAATGTTAGGAATGAGGCTCAAATTGGAAGAAAACAAATTTTAAACATAGCTAAGGAAAACAGTAGCCGATACCTAAGACAAAGAAAGTCTAGTGCTGAGCTGGTGGGCATTAATCTATCCTCCAGGCACCCGTTCTGCAAACTCACATGGCAGCTACTGTGTACCAGCCATCTTTTTGGATACCCAGTAGAGAGATAACAAACACAGGCAAATCAGATTCCCACCTTCCTGAAGCTTACTCTCTAGACCCTAGAGTCTATGTCAGGGGCAATGGCTCCACTTAGGGGACCTAGAATACAGGAAAAGAAGAGAGGGTGAGTGACTGGTTGGCAGGAGGGCGGCAGCGTTGACCTCCAAGGTGCACAGTAGTGTCAGGACACCCATGGGAAATAGGCATGCCAAAGAGTAATTAATAGTCCTAATTAAAGCATTGGATTTTTAACCAATCAAAAGTCAAACTTTGACAATCAAAGTGCAAATAAGGTCAGACTTCTGATTCACCCTCCCACCCCTTCAGCCTTGTGCGAGACATTTGTTGTTTTATCCAAGACTTTAGACACTGATTTTTGTGAACAGAGAGCATTCTGCCCAACCATTTCTGTTCCCTCCAGGGACTTCTACCCAGTCAGACCTGTTTCTCTGCAGAAGAGCATGCAGCAGCCGCTTTCCTGCTACAAGGCAGGTCCCCTGATCTGCCTCCAATCCTAAAAGGCCCCAGGAGCAGGCAGTAGGCAGGGTCACACCCTCCGAATTCCTGTGCCTAGGGCTCCTGCTGGAAGATCTTCAGCCAGAGTAGGCGGGGACTTTTGCCCCACCCAGATCCAGGTTTCTGTCACCCCAAGCTTTCCTCTAAGGCAAACTTCAAGAAAACTCCTCTTGGGGATTTTCCCAGAGTTGTCATTGACTCCTTTGTACTCAACAACCCGCAGTTTTCTTTCCTTTAAAAAAAAAAAAGTCTAAAAACATTCCTGATTCAGTTACAAAGTGTCCTGGGAGCTAATCCAGACATCTCCAAGAGCTGTGGGATTGCACCAAGGGTAATTAGAGCTGGGTGGGCCCTGGGACACACCAGAAAGGCCGGACTATCGCCAATCCAGAACTATGAAACCACCTAGCCTTCAGAGAAGTTAGGCAACATGGACAAAAAAACTCATACAGCCCATAATATATAGATAGGGCAGAGTTGGAGTGAGAATCAGGCCTTCCATTGAGTGGTCTAAAACACTCCGTTCTTCCTTACTGCCTGTGATAAAATACTCTAATCAAAGCAATTTAAGAGGGAAAGGGTTTAGTGTAGCTTACTAGTCAAGGTACAGCCCCTCATGGTAGGGAAGTAAAGGAAGCAAGAGATGGGAACATCTGATCACATCACATCCATAATCAGGACCAGAGGACGGTAAATGCATTCATGCTCATCTCCTCTGTCTTCTCAGTTTTATATAATCTAGGATCTCCTGCTGAGAGAACGGTCCTGCCACAGTCAAGATGATAATCAGAACAATTTCAGACATACCCAGAAGGCCATCTCCCAGGAGCTTCTAGATTCTGTGGCTAACACTAACCATCACACTGCCATGGGGCTGGCAGGAGAGCATCATTAGCAAGGGCCCAGCCGATCTCACTAAGCTGCTACTCTGCCAGCTGTTGTCTCTTTACTCTCCATCCCCTTTCAGGAACCTAGATGTTTCTACATGCAGTCTTTAGTCCGTGACTAGGAAACCTACAGAAGCTGACTTTCTGCTTGATATTGTGGGGCAGTGACCAGAGTCAGGTGTGAGGATGCTACTCCCAGCGCTTACACTCAGGACCTGTCTAAAGCAAATTCTCTAACAGTGCATCCTGTAGAATGTTGATGACGTTGCTGCCCACCTCTGATGGACAATGAAACCTGTATCTGGAACAGGGGTCTAGGGCCTAGGGTAATGAATCCTAGAGACTTTCTGAAGATCCCAGGGTAAGGTCCCAGGGGACCCAAGCTGGTAGGAGACCTTTGAGAAGCCTGAGCAACAAATCTCCTCCCAGATAGAGTGATGGTTTGATACTTTAACAGTTGATTTGCTTGTAGCAACACTTGCCAAGATGTTGTGGCATGGCACACAAGCATGCCAGGAAGCTCTCTTCCCAGGAGAGACCAATGGACACGAGAGGGTTTGCTATTAATCTTACAGTATGAAGCTGGTTGGAAGATACCACTACAGACATGGTACCCTTACGCCCCAGCTTACTGGTTGCCACCTCCTCTCTTAGAAAAGTGTTTCTTTTTCCTAGCCCAAATCCTTCCCAGTATAGGCCAGGTAAGTTGAGTGCTTTGGATTTGTCAGTTCAGACCAAATTCAAGAATTTTCTTAAAACTGCAGCTCCAGGGATGCAAAGAGCAGAGGACTTCTGATTCCAGCAGCTTCTTGGCCAGCATGTGCCTTCTGTCATCTGCATGCTGTGGCACTCAGTGCTCCCAAAGAACCCCTGCCCTGCCAAGTGGGGCTGTGGGAATTGGGGGCAGAGGTACAAAACTTCTGTGATTATTGTAGTTTCATAGTATTAGATTCACAGGCTGAGCTGACAGTCACTGGATTCTTGTCACCTCTGACCAGCTTCAGATCCCACAGTCCACTGCAAGATAACTGAGACAGGAAAGACACACTATGCAGGAGACTATCAGACTTTGGATGAATCAACCACATCTGTGCACATCTGCATCCCCCCCCCCCCACACACACAGCACCTGCTCTGTAGATGAACCCTCTGCTTTCCTCTGTGGTATACAGATGGCAGCCCAACCTCCTCAGGGGACAAATATAGAGGGATAACCATTTCAGTAGCATTGTGACTTGCTTTTAGGGAATAAGGAGCCCTTCATTTTGCCAAAGTGGGTTAGGGAAAGGGAGGTTTTTCTTCCTAAGCAGGGAAATAGAAGAGAGTGTTCAGATACCACAAACTATGCAAGCAGCCGGCACAAATCTGTGCATGCAAAGGCCCACCATACCTTTCTAGAGAGCATGGGTATAGTCTTATAGAAGAAGGAGTCCTGTGCCCCGTGGAAACGAAGCAGGAGAGTAGCCTTTAGTAGGTGGGATGAGCCAGGAGAGTAGCCTTTAGTAGGTGGGACATCACAGACCAAAGGGACTCACCTATCAAGAAGGCCTCTCTCTGGATTGATGTAAAACAACCCAAGTCTATCTGGAGACAGGAAACCAGCTATAAGGTGGCTCCGTTGTAGATCCCAGGATGCCCTCATTCTAGAAAACCAACAGGTTCAAAGTCACATTAAAGAGCAAGACCTGAACAAGCATTCAGAAAGTATCAAATCCTAGCTTCAGAGGCCGAAGCAAGTCTCCAGAAGAAGCAGGTACCTCTTTGCTCACCCCTCCTGGGTATGACTCACTCCTCAGTACCACCCTGACTATTTCCTGATGTCCTCATCCTGAGAAGAGAGCCAGCTCTGACCCCTGGTCATTTGGTCTCTTGCAGCTGGAAATCCAGATGCTGGGTCACAGTCCCAGGATAATTGCTGTTCATATTGTTTTATCTTCTCTTATCCTGTCATTGTTTCCTCTGGAATTTTTTAACATGAACCCTGATTCGTGTCAGCATGACTGTTAGTAAAGTCAGAATCCTCAGGTGGGTCTTGCAGCCTCTTTCAGCTCTGGGACCTATAGATCCTGGTCCAGGGCAGTGACTCAGTCTTGCTTACTTACATCATAAGCAAAGCAAGGAGCTTACAATTCCTGAGCATGTAGGAAGGCAGAGTGCTCACATCTGAAGCATTAGAAACAAAAGGTTTCTGGCTGCTCCCATCAGCTGCTGGAGGAAGCCTATCTGGTGACTTCAGAGTCCTGACTCTTGAACTCGGAACTTCTTCCTCTAATCCATGGAAGGTTAAACCTCAGAGGAAGCTATGACTACCCCATATAATCACAGTTGGTCAACGAGAAAGCTAACACATTCAGAGCTCAAGCCTCAGGGATCACCCAGAGGCACTCTCCTGTGGACTGGTGAGGGGAAATTCTGGTTCCCACAGAGTCAGAGATCCCTGACTCCTGACAAGAGTTTTCATACACAAAACCCTCATTTCTGGAGCTCTGGTCCTCTCTTTTTCTTCCTTTTTTTCCCCATTACTTCGTGTGCATGTTTGTGTGGTATGCATGTGTGTCTATGTGTGAATGCACATGTGTATGTGCTGTGCATGTGGGAGTCAGAGGTTTATGCCAAGTGCCCCCGCTCTGCTCACGGGTTTCTCACGTGACTCCACAGCTCACGGTAAGTTCCTCTAGTTTAGCCCACTAGCTTGTTCCAGGAACCCCTTGTCTCAGTCTCCCAGGTAACGGACAGGTGGGCCACTGCATCTCCTAGCACATATGTGAGTTCTACAGATCCAGTCCTCACAATGTTCTGTGAGTGCTTTATCTGCAGAGCCATCTTCCCAGCCCCAGCCTTTATTCTATTTATTGAAGGGAGAAAAGGAACCTTACTAGCTACTGGGGCAACCCTCCCACTACAAACCATCTATGGAATTGGAAAGACTAAGGGGCAAAGTGTGGACAAGGTAGCCATTGTTCACAAAAAATGTAAAAGCCTCAAAATGCTGAGAAAAAAAAAAAACCTTAAAACCCACATCCAGGGTCTTCCTACACACAGTACTGTATGATTGCCCAGGTCTATGCCTCTCCCATCACCATGCCTGCCCTGGCACCCAGCTCAATTGTCCTTCAGGCCAGGATCAGCAGTGCCTAGCATGCAGGAGACCCTCACACAGGAGCAGCCTAAAGCAGGATGGAAAGCAGAGATAGGAGAATCTCCAGAAACTCACGGGCCAGCTAGCCTGGTGAATTCAATGATAAGCAGCAAGAGGCCCTGCCTCAGAGAAGGTAGGAAGTGGGAATTGACTGCCGAGATTATCCTCTGACTGTCCCTGTCTCCTGTGCTCACCAAGTCTACCAAATCCAAATGTCCTCTGATTTTGGATGTCAGGTTTGCTCGTTAGCTCCTCGGCAGCTTCCTCTTCAAGGGTTTACTTTGGTTTCTACATTCCACAAAGAAGCTCCATGTACAACAGTCACTCAGACACTGCACATTCAGTACAATGAGAGTCGTGTTTGGGGCAGGAAGAGAGGGAATTACCCTGGGTGTCCCAACATGACCTGTGGCCATTGTGACTCTCTAGCCAAGATAACAGTTGCTCAACAAGATGTGACTGTAGATGTGAATGTGGGCCCTGGAGGGAACTCAGACACCAATTCCATCTGGCAGGAGCAGCATAAACTGGCCCACGTTAACTCCTCTATTCCTTCTCTTCTCCTTCTGTTCTAGTAGAGAGAAAATACCTATTGGCAATAACACAGAACAGGCTTACTAAGCGAGAGGTCGCGCAGGCACTGTGATGAGCAGAAAGCCTCTAGCACATCATAACGACCCCTAATGCATTTATGAAGGGTATCACCCAGGGAATCACAGACAAGGAGTGGTGGACGGGAAGGACACTGTCCCTATGTCAGAGTCTGCTGCCATCTTCTTCCGTTGGGGTAATGTTAGGAGTTCCCCCATCCCCTCTGTAGCATATCTCCTGCTTCCCATCACACGAGCTTTCCAGGGAGACTCTGAGCTACAGATCTTCCCTGACTAAGTATGAATAGCAGATTTACCCACCTCACATACAAACTAGCAAATCCCTAGTGAGGATTTCCATATAGCCTGGACTATGATCTCGGGCCATCCCTGATCCACAATGGCCTGCTGCAAAAATAGGCCCTCAGTAGCCAAATGTCAACCACTGCCACCTGCAAGAAACCTCCCCTGATTTCAGTCCTCTGCCTTAGATAATCCCATTCCCTGTGTTTCTCTTAACTCAGAGCTCAATTTGTTCGAAGCTGTCTCCTACTGTTAGGTCTAGCATGATCCTAGACCTGTGTAGCAAGTCAGCTTTTCAAAAGCTATTGCCACAAAAGCTCTATGTGGCATAGAGATGAATTTTTCCCAGGAATCTAAAAAAAAATTGTGGAATCATAATTACCTCCACACCTAGGCACACATTTACAATATCTGCACATTTATTGATTCAACATTGCTACAATTCAACATTCATTCACTCAACAGATTTTACTGAGCACCTTCTAGACACAAGACATCACCTAAATGTCTGGCATACCCCTTGCACACACCATAGCATCTAGGAATGCAGAAGGATGGGCAATGATAAGTGCAGGCATACTGCTAGATGCGGTAAGTGCTAATGGCAAGTGGATTGGGACAGAGAGAGAAAGTAAAATCAGAGACAGTACAGAGGAGTCGGTGTGTAGTTGGAAGTGAAGTGCAGGCTAGCATTACAAAAAGAGAGGAGTGTCAGGAATAGTCTTACTGGTAGACAGACTGAGATGTGAACAACTACTCGGAAAGAAGTTGACAAGTGAGTAAGTTGTGTAGAAATCCCAGGGAAGAGCATTCTGCGTTGATTGCCCCAAGGCAGGGACTTGTCTGGTTTGTGTTGAAAAGTCAATCTCACTAATGCTAAGGAGCCTCAGACTGTGATTCCTTTGGTGCTCTGTGAGTCTGCCCAATAGCACCTATCTTGTTCCTTTTTGTATTACATTTATGGGATCTGTGCTTTCTACCTCAGCTTTCCATTAGTATAAAGCAATAAAGACAAAATGAGAGCAGACATACAAAATAATTACATAGACTCTGTAGCAGGCAGAAGCTCACCATTGGGGTTCCACGGGTGGACTGTGCAAGCTTTGCAAAGTTCGGACCCCTAAGCATTGCAGTGTCAGATCCTGAGTTCTCAGAAAGAAGTCTTTCGGGACATCTCTGCACAGGGGTGGGGGTGGCAGGGTGGGAAGGGCACCAGTACCAATCATGTGGGGTGGTGGGTGAGGCTGTGTATGCCAGGGATACTTATGAGGTCAAAGACTTTACATTTAGAGAAGGGTGTGCAGACAGAGGGGTGGGGGAGGGGAATGCAGTACTTTTGGGATTTCCCTCCCCAGCTAGGAAGGGATTCCCTATCTTTGAACTGCAGAACTGAATGCTTGCCCTAGGCAGCTGTCTGCACAGGGCAAGACCATGGGGATTATAGGAGAGCAGGCTGTTCTAGAGGGTGTTGGCTGCATAGCCTCTGACACAATAAGCACTGACATCTCATTGACCAAGGTCCTCCAGGGCCCTGTGTGCGCCTGCCCCACCCCCACTCCCATCGACTTGTATGTGAGGACTTTCTAAGGCAGGCAAGCTGCAGTTTCCAGAGGCGTAAGGACTGGCTATGGATATGTAAGCCTGGGAATTGGGGAGGGGGTGTCTGGGCAAGCAAGCCAGCCCACCCTAGTCATAAATGCCATATTCTTAGGGATATGCAGGAGTATTTTATTGTTTCATTGAAAGCCGATCCCTCCTTGCAGCTGTTCTGCCCATCCAAGTGTTCCAGGGGTAAGGCCAGGGCCAGTGGGAAGGAGAGGAAGCCAGAGGGAAGTGGGGAGAGGGCCTGCTTGCCAAGGCCGTGAGATCTTGTTACTAGGGCTTGAGGGGAAATTGGATGCGGTTCCAGGGTTCAAATCTTTCTTGCCCTACACACCAGGGCGCTGGCTCCACTGAGGGCCATTGAGACTCAGGGGCCTTTGAGTTTATTCCCTGTCACAGACAAGAAAACAGTTTCTGAGTCAACTCTAACAAGGTTTGTCTCCCAAAGGGGGATTAAAAAAAAAAAAAAAAACATGTTTGAAACCGATTTGTTTGGAGCAAAACCTGTGCCATGTTAGAGGTGACAGGTTACAGCCTGCCACCTCCAGGCCCATCAGCGGAGGTCTGTAGGAAGCTTATCCTCCTACAGTTCTGGAATGATCTGTCTTCAGGTTGCAACTTTTAAAAGGATGCCTTGAGCCTGGAGAGATGGCTCAGTGGCTAAGAGTACTTGTTGTTTTGCCAAGGACCTGGGCTTTGCTCCCAGCTCCATGTGGTAGCTCAAAACCAATTCCAGAACATCTGAACCCCTCTTTTGGTGTACACATAAAACAAAATTTAAAAATGAATAAATATATAAGCAGGTTTCTTCCCCAGGGTGCCTTCTCTGTCCACCTGTGTAGTCGCCAGCCAGGTGCTCTATCACCTGTCCTGCCTGCACCCCCTCCTGTGGGACATATTTTGTGCCCACGAATTGATTGTCTCTGGTCATGAGATTGGAGTGCCCTGGGGGAAAGGCCTGTAGCTCAAGCACCTAAGAGAGAACAAAGCATTTAGCAAGTATGTCTTATGCAAGTCAGTAAATGGTGTTAGTTGACCTGGACTGTGCAGTAGAGAAAATGGAACAGGGCAGAGCAGAGGGAAGGCTGAGTAAAGACAGCCTCACCAGTGAAGAAAAAATGGTGTCAATTGTTTCCTTAAGTTGGCTTGCTAAGTAAGAACCATTGACACCAAATCCTAGTAGGATCTCCGCAAGGCAGCTTGGGGGCACTGGGTGGCCTCCCAACATCCTCCATCTTGGTTTTAGATCCATTTGTGAATGATATCTTTACTCTACCCACTCTTAGGATCCTCTTTGTGTCCCAGACTGTTTTCCCATAATTGAATAAGTTAGTTTGTCTTCTTGTCTTCTTTAGAAAGGTGTTTTCATTTTACATTATGAAAGACGGGAAGACATTTCTTCTTATCTCCAGACATCTCTGGATTCTTCTGGAGCCATCTGGAATTGTGTTGCTTCCCCTCTCTGGCTTCAGCTCTCTGTCAGGGACAGAGGCGGCTTACCTGATAGCCAGAACTATGCCTGTTCTAGCCAGCTACAAGCTGCTTGGAGAAGACATACTGCAAATGTGGTCCTGTTTCTACCTCTCTCTCTAGATGCAAGTGTGTTTATACCACTCTCATCACTGGGTGGGGCTCCAACCCCACTCCTTTTATTTGGACAGGCTTTGTATCTGCTTTGGCCCAAAGAAAATACTACAAGTACCAATCTATAAGTTTCATCTCAGTGTGATGGCCTTGCACATTCCTTCTCTTCTCCTTGTATCTCAGATATGAAAGCAGGACCCAGCCTAGTACAAAAGATCCACCCAGCCAAGGTCAGACTAGAACAACCAAAACCAGGCTGGACCAAAAATATCTGCCTCCAATCAGCAGAACCACGCAGCTTGCCCAGAGACTTAAATACTTATATGTGATGGTAAGTGGTTATTTTAGGTTAGGATGGTTTGTTACACAGCTAAAAGTGACCAACGCTCTGGGTTTACCATCTTTTTCTTCCAGCTCCCCCTAATTTCCCCTCATCAGTACCCTTGCCCCTACAGCATGTGAAGGTCCACTCTTCCTGCCCCTGCACTTCTTAAGTTAATTTTTAGAAATCATCTAACTTTCTTCCTTTTGAGTTCAGAGGTAATATAGTTGACAGATGACCGTGTCCAATTCTCTCCCTGTATATAAAGTCATGCAAGAAACTATCCACATAACATGACTTTGTTCTTTTGGAATATCATAAAAACTAAGTGACACAAAATGCCAGATCCTGGGGCCAGCCATGGTATCTGAAGTTATGGTACAGATGACAAGATGCATGCTTCACACCATTTAGATGAACTCACATCCCACCGCTTATTCCTGTGGTATGAACCACACATAAGGATGCATGTGCTTAGAAGGTTTCACTGGACCTGCGTAGCAGCAGAGGTGGGAACCCTGAAGCATAGCCAACACTCCCTTTTGCCCTCCTGACGGTTGATCCTGCTTTCTTGTGTAAGCATTGCATTTCCTTCCTGTAAGTTAGTATTTTTAAAAGCCTGTTGTGTTTTAGATCAATACTGGTTAAACACAATGATGACATAGATGAAATAATTATACTCATTTGATTATTAATTAATAATAACTATATTATTATTATTATTATTATTATTATTATTATTAATACCCCCTATAAACTTTCTAGCTCATAATACCAAAGAGGCAGAAAATCACTAGAGATATAAGCCAGTAAGCCCTTGGATTCAGATTCTGTTAATGACCAAAAATCTGAAACTAAAGATTGTTTCAGAGCTTATCATTCTGGCTTGAATTCTTTTGTGTTGTTGTTTAGAGATATGAGCATTTGTCTGTATCTGTGTATATGCACTATGTGTGTGCCTGATGTCTGTGGTGGTTCAGTCCCCTGGTACTGAAACTACAAATGGTTATGAGCCACCACATGAGTGCTGGGAACCAAATTCAGGTCCTCTCCCAGAGCATCAAGTGCTCTAAACTGCTGGTCCATCTCTCCAGCCCCAAGGTTAGCTATCAGTCTTTGACTTTTCCTTGGATTACTTTGCATAGTCCCACTAACAGTAAAGTTTCCCTTAAAGGCCATCAGACGTTTCTACCATGGAGAGCCTCTGTGATTGCTCTGCCCTGATTAGCTTATTTCTTAAAGATACAATGTCTTTACTTCAAGTTCAGGCCTATAGGCAAATATATAACCTGACTGGATCATTGATCAGTTCTCCTAGTGGAGAACTGCTTGGTTCTCCTAGTGGAGCACCGCTTGGCTCTTCTAGTGGAGCACTGTTCAGCTCTTTACCATCTCTGTTTAGACTCTACCTTGGTGTGAAGAACTTCCTCACCCCTGAAGTTGAAGCAGCCACCATCACCACTACCTCTTCTCCCCACCACCCAAATGTCCTCTCTCTCTCTCTTCACTCAATTCCATTCCTTCCTAGTACTTACCACTCCCATAGATTATAGGATTGTTCCATGTCTTTACCAGGGAAATAGGTCTACTCACCCTAGATTGTGCACTGACAAACCAAAGAAACAATTCTACCAACGTTCAGTTCGTTAAGTTTCTTAGCGTCACTTACTATGGGAACATGAATGGTTCAAATGCTGTATCACTGAAAAGTCCCACTGCTGCATGGGTAGGTGTTTCATGAAAGCTTCACCAATAGCATCTCACTCCCGTGGACCCTCCTTCTGTGAAATAGTTACGACCATGTAGAGCTAAGGGTTGGCAGTGGGTGCTGGCTAGAATCCCAAATGAGGGCCTAGTGACTTTCTTACTCCCCCTTTTTGTTCCGGGACATGTGTCTTAGGGTTTCTACAACTATGAAGAGACACCACGACCACAGCAACTCTTATGAAGAAAAACATTTAGCTGGGGCTGGCTTACAGTTCAGAGTTTTAGTTCATTGTCATCATGGCAGGACACACGGCGGCATGCAGGCAGATAAGGTACTAGAGGGGTGTCTGAAAGTTCTACAGTTGGATCCACAGACAGCAGGAAGATAGAGGGACACTGGGCCTGCCTTGAACATTTGAAACCTCAAAGTCTACCCCTAGTGACATACTTCCTCCCACAAGCCTACACCTGCTCCAACAAGGCCAGACCCCCTAATAGTGCCACTCCCTATGAGCCTGTCAGAGCTATATTCATTCAAACCACCACAGGATGTTAATAACATTAGTACTATAGGTGGAGTTATCACTGGATTGGCTACTTATCCTTTTCCCAAGGATGCAGGCCAAGGGTAACTTGTTGGCATCAATGCAGTCTTTGCTTCTTGATGGCAATGGCTATATTATGCCTGGACAAAATCTCTTATAAGTATATGCTTATTTGTTTATTTATTGCTGTTGATGAGCTGAGAGCAGAAGTCTTGACTATCTTATATGCTACTATATTCCAGACACAACAGTGCCTTGCTGGAAACACGTGGTAATTAATGTCTTTGGGACATCTCAGTGTTCACATTAACTCTTCTCTTATTTTTTTATCTTATTTTGTAAAAATACCATGAGATAGATTCAATAGCATCACTTTGAGAATGCAGGAAGCAGTCTGGAGAGATGGCTTATCCATTAAAGGCTAGGCTCAGAACCAAAAGTATAAGAGAATTTAGAAAGCACCAAATAAACTTCACTGCATCCCTAGGGGCAGCAATATAATTTGACAGTGAACGGTTTCCTCTGAGTAATTGTCTCCTTCTGTGAGGATTAATATTGATTGTCCAACTGGACAAGATTTGGAATCACGTTGAAGACAAACCTCTGGCTCTGTCTGTGAGGAAATGTCTACACTGGGTTAGTTGATGTATGGTCATCCACCCTAAATGTAGGCAGCACATTTTATGGGCTCAGGTCCCAGACTGAATAAAGAGGAGAAACGGAGCTAGGCAGAGGCATTCATCAGACTCTGCTTCCTGACTTCAGAGGCAGTAGGACCGCCTGCTTCGAGCTCCTGCCACCACACCCTCCTTGTTGGGGTGGGCTGTGCCCTCAAATGGTAAACCCTCCCTTCCTTAGTTGATTTATTCTGGATTTTTATCACAGCAATGGAAGAAGTGACTAATATACCACCCCTTCTTGGCTCTTGAGAGGTGGGTCTTATAATTCCTTCCACTGAGTCCCAGGTAACATGTTTCATGTTTCCCTGAGAGTACTGGCTTCTAGTTGGCTAATTCTTCCTAGGAATCGTGGCTAAAGAAAGACACTGTGCTGCTGGTCATGTGACACACTCCCTTAACCCCAGCGCTCAAGCTTAAGAGGCTTAGACAGAAAGCTCAAGAGTTTGAGGCTGACCTAGCAAGGCTTCACAGTGAGATTCTGTCTTAAGACAGAAAAACAGCAAATAAAATCACTTGGCTGACAGCTTTAGTATTATTTTCCCGTGTTTGTGGTGTGCATGTGTATATGCATGTTTTACATATATGTAGATGTGGGGAGAGGTTCTAAAATATATCCTTCATTACTTGTCGGTGTGTAGGCCTGAGGTTGATGTCCTGCAGCGTGCTCTGTTACTCTTTCACGTTATTACTTGAGGCAGATAGGTACTTTAGTCAAACCTAGCACTTCCAGATAGAGCTATTCTTGCTGGCCAGCTCTCTTTGGTGATCATATTTGCATTCTGTAGCATTCAGGCTGGAAGCCACACCCAGACAGCATTTATATGTTTGTTTTGTGGATCTCAACTTTTGTCCTCATGCCTGTGAGATAAGCACTAACCACTGAGCATTCTTTCCAGCCTTCTTCACTGTCACAAGTGCTGGGACAGGGTAATAAGCACCTCCCTCTTTAGTCTGCCTCAGCTCAGCCTCCATGCTTCAGCCGAGCATGGTGAGACTTGTTTCTGCCTCTGAACTTGCTCTGCACATTTGGGTCTCTGACTTCCTAGGAGCATTTCCAGCCCGTGGGAGCCCCAAGGCTGTACCGTCTAGCACTTTCTTGTCAGGTGCAAAGAAACGGTTGTTAATGTCTTCCTGGGTTTATGTGCTTGAGGTCATCAAAATGAGGATCTGTGCAGTTGGCACAGACCAGAGTGTAGACACTGGAAGCCTCCAGGATGACAGCTGCTTGGAATCCTTTACAATTAGAGAATGGTTTGGGAAAGAACAGGACAGGACAAGACAAGAAAGGAAAAGAAAGGAAAGGAAAGGAGAGGTGAGGAAAGGAAAGGGGAAGAAGGGATGGAGGGAGGGAGAGAAGAAGGGACAGAGAGAGAAAGGGAGGGAGGGAAAGGAAGAGAAAAGGGAGAAAATAAGAAAAGAAAAAGGAAGAAGGAAGGAAGGAAGGAAGGGAGGGAGGGAGGGAGGGAGGGAGGGAGGGAGGAAGGAAGGAAGGAAGGAAGGAAGGAAGGAAGGAAGGAAGGAAGGAAATACAGCATCAGAGCCCTAGGACAGACAGCCTACCCAGAGCCTGGGAACTTCCCAGAGGTCTTCATTCTGCTTCTCTGCTTGCAAGGAAATAAACAGTAGTATGACTCACCAAGGGTCAACTTGTAAGATGCTATAGGAAACGCAGCTTGACTTCTACACAGAGTAGGTGACCCCCACACAGATTCATTTCCTGCAGAATAGACTTCTCACTGCGGAGATCACAACAGAAGCTAGACCTTGACACTCCACAGAAAGGGGTGTGTCCTCGGGCAGGTTCCTTCACCTTTCTGTATTAGGACTTGGAGGGAAGCTTGATGCTATTGAATCAGGATTCTAGTACCACGTATGATTTGCCTCCTATTAAGTGGACCTTAAGTCCAACTAGACAGCTATTAAATATTGAATACCAGCAACATGTAAGTGCCACTTGTGAATAGTTTCACAATGACCATGCCGGTCATTGACATGTTTCACATGTGTTGTAGCTCTGGGTAGGATAGTTTAATTGTGTCCCTCCCTTAGAAGCTTGCATAGTATTTTCTGGTAGCACAGGAAAAAGGCTTTCAAGTCAGATCCAGCTTGACTCATGCAAATCTCCTAAGTGTGTGGTATCTTCAGCAATAGGCACCCACCCTCAAGCCCCAAGCATCATCCCAGGGCTACCTTGACAGTTTATATGAGCAGTTCTCAACCGGTGAGTCATGACCCACTTGTGGGTCAAACAACCCTTTTACAAGAGTTATCTAAGACCATCAGAAAACACAGATATTTCTATTACAATTTTTAAGGGTAGCAAAATCACAGTTATGAGGCAGGAGCAAAAATAATTTTATGGTTGGGAATTACCACAACATGAGGAACTGTATTATGGGACTATAGCTTTAGGAAGGTTGAAAACCACTGGTTTAGATTGTTTTGGGAGTCACTTGCAAGCATTCAAAAGATTTCTTGTGCCCTGTGCTGGAGTGTGCTCATATATAACATATTTATGCATAATTATATAACATATAATGATATAGTATAAACAATATATTATGTATAATCTCATATAATTATATACCTACATATAATTTTTAGGTAAATATAAAACAATATGATTCCTTGACACTTTACTAAACAATCTTGATGTTATTTGTCTCTCATCCTTTCTTCTCTGGAACAATGAGGATATCAATAAACATATTAATGTAGAACACCCAAAGAACTACAGTTAGCTAATGAATGTGGGGAGAAGGAAATTAGCATCTCCCAAGGATGAGCCCTGTGCTGGTTTGAATAGACATGGCCCCCAAAGACTCATGTATTTAAATGCTTGGCCCAGGATAGTGATACTATTAGGAGGTGTGGCCGTATTGCAGTAGGTATGATATTGTTGAAGGAAGTGTGTCATTGTGGGGGCAGGCTTTGACGTCTCCTAAGCTCAAGCTCCATCCAGGGTGGAGCACAGTAGCCTCCTGCTGCCTGTGGATCAAGATGTAGAACCCTCAGCTCCTTCTTCAGTACCTTATCTGTCTACATCTCTGATTCTGTAAGCCAGCCCCAACTAAATGTTTTCCTTTGTAAGAGTTGCTGCGGTCATGGTGTCTCCTCACAGCAATAAAATCCTAGCTGAGACAAGCCCCTTTATTGGCTGTCCAACGTAGAGTAGTCAGCCATAAAACTATATACATACAAGCAACAAACAAACATATGTATGTATGTAACAATATAATAAAGAAAGAAGGACTAGAGCAGGAGGATATGGGAGTGGCTAGTGGGGGAGGGGCTGGAGATCGGAAAAGGAAGAGGATGGTTAGGTAATCCTATTTCAATTAAAAAATGCAGTTCAATGAATGAAGAGAACATTTGTTCTAAAAAAGAAAGTTCACTTATATTTCTTACTGAAGTTTAACTTTTACCAAATGTTTTCAAATTATTTTCTCCCATTTATTACAATAAAAAATTTCATTCAAAAGAAACTAAGAAGAAAATAGATTTTGAAAGCACTCTTGATAAATTTGCTTCTGAGAAAATAAAATCGTGACACTTTCAGTTTGGGGTATTTTGGGTTTTTTTTTTTTTTTTTTTTTTTTTTTTTTGTTTTGGTGTTTTGTTTTGTTTTGTTTTGTTTTTTTCAAGACAAGGTTTCTCTGTGTAGTCCTGGCTGTCCTGGAACTCACTCTGTAGACCAGGCTGGCCTCGAACTCAGAAATCCACCTGCCTCTGCCTCCCAAGTGCTGGGATTAAAGGCATGTGCCACCACCGCCCGGCTCAGTTTGGGGTAAAATGGACTCCTTCCCCTTAAAATAGTTCTGTCGTGCTGACTGTCTAGATTCGCAATGCCTTTTCAACTAAGTTTTCTGGAAAGAAAAGCAATCACACATAAACATATGCTGCAAGACACTGGCTTTTCTCCTTGCCTTGACCTTTAGCACCTCTAGGTGGAATGGCTTCATTGCACCCTGGCTCACAGGGTAAACAGAAGTGCTTATGGGAATGTTCAGACTTAGAGGCAGTGCAGAGTGGCTGACAGATGTGCAAACATTAGTCACCTCTTATAGGAACCTCTCCCCATCATTTCCTGACATCTACTTCTGCTCTGCATGCTCCCCAGAGCAGGTGGAGAAGATGGGGATAGACCTGGGTGATCAAGGGTGACCTCTATAGGTCACTTTCCCTTCTGGTGCATTCACACAAAAGTAGATGCCTGCAGCTACCTTACAAAGTCATCATCGTTGGGTTGATGTCAGAATCGGTTGGCGTGTGGTACAAACATGTGCATTGACTGAATTGGCTTGACATCTCCCAAACAGCTGAACAGGGAAGAACTAAGCCCAGTAGAGGCAGCAGGAGAGCAAAGGACTTTTGATTGGGGGTGGGGCATGAGACTAAGACCACATGGAATCACCTGGACAGGGTTGACCCCCAAGAAGAAACTCTAATCTGGAAGGAAATGAAGTCTCTGGTTTTCTATTCTGCAGAGTCTGATAGTGATAGAGTGATGCCCATCTTGCAGGGTCTCGAGGACTAAGGGCGATAATGCATGTGAAAATGTTTTGTAAACTATGAAACATGTTAATTTTGTACTGGGGTGGGAGAACTGTTGCTTGTCTCATCCTCAAAACAGAAAACCACATGAAAGCTATGGGACATATTGTCTTCTTTACTAGAAAATCAGATGCAGAAAATATTTTCCTTACGTTAGGATGCCATGTGGACCATCCTTGTTTGACAGAATATTAACCACACAGAAGTAGAGAATTAAGAGTCTAATACTAGCTCCGCTCCCGTTGCACTGAGATGCTTCCCTTTGTCTCTCGGTTCTCTGGACTCAGAATAAGGTCTGTGGCACTCAACCAGGGTGCTTTCAGCCTTTGGAGGATGAAAAGAGCCATAGCAGGCCATTCAAGATTTTGTCAGTCTGAGCGACCTACCCCAAGAGGAACACATTCAATGGCAGGGTTCAGAAACTCAAAAGAATGCAGATGGAATGGCACATGGAATTATTTTCCAGGGCCTGTCCTCCTGGAGGCAAAATGAGTTGGAAAGATCCCATACTTGGAACCTATTGGCAGAGCCTGGCACCAGACCCCCTGGGTAGAGTCAGAGGAAACTAGAAATTGCATGGCCACCCACAGTTTGCAGATGAAAGACGGGATTTACAGCTGCTACATGACCCCAGAACCATAACTCTGGGGTCCACAGGCACACCTGGACACAAGAATGAGCTGGCATTGTATAGGGTGACAGAAATGTGGTCAGAGGCAACAAGGGAGGACAGGGTGCTCTCTGGGTATCCCCATGTCCACTGATCTTGGCTTAGGCACTCATTTCTCTCCAGGATCTCCATAAGTCATCTGGAAGAAGACTGGGCAAGAAAACCTAGCAGTAGATGGAGCTCAGGAGTCTTGTGGAAGAGTTGGGGAAAGGGGTTAGGAACTCTCCAGAAATACCAAAAGAGTCATCTAACCTGAACTCTCAGACATTCCCAGAGACTGAACCACCAACCAAAGAGCAAGCATGGGCTGGACCTAGCCCCCTCCCCACACATATACACATATGTAGCAGCTGTGTGCTTGGTCTTCATAGGGGTCCCCCAACAACTGGAGTGAGAGCTCTCCCTGAATCTGTTGTCTGCCTGTGGATCCCATTCTCCGAACTGGGCCTCCTTACCCAGCAGTGACTTGATGTGCCAGCATGGGGTGATACTCAAGGGGTGGCTCCCCCTTCTCAGAGGAGAAAAGGAGGGGCTGGATAAGAGGGAAATTGAGAGAAGAGGAGGGGCTGTGATTGAGATGTAAAATTAATTAATTAATTAATTAATTAATTAATTAATTAATGGGAGTGAGGGGAGAAAGTCTAGTCTAGATAAAGAGTTCAAGAGCATAGCCTGAGAGTATCTAAGAAGTGAACCATCCTGGTTGTGCTACTTCAGGGACTCAGAGGACCAGGAATGCCATGTAGGAATCTGCATCTTCCAACCTCTTTGATGCTGTAGAGGAGCAACCATGCTTAGACCCAAAGTCAAGCTGACCTCTAGGGATACCTTAGAGTAAGAAGCAATGTCACTAACTGATTGCACGTCATTGTGACTTTTCTGTAGTTGATGTCTCAAAAAATTTAACTGAAGAAAACATAATATTTCAACATTTCTATTTCCTTAGGAGACAATGGTTTATGATTGGTTTCCACAGAGGATGTATTTTTTCCTTTTTCCCTTCCTTCCTTCTTTCTTTCCTTCCTTCCTCCCTCCCTAATTTCTTCCTATTTGTTTGTTTGTTTCAAGGTAAGATTTCTCTGTGTAGCTCTGGCTGTCCTGAAAGTAGTTCTGTAGAACAGGATGGCCTTGAACTCAGAAATTTACCTGCATCTGCCTCCTGAGTGCTGGGATTAAAGGTATGTACCACAATGTCCAACTGAAATACATATTCAAATGAAGATTCCATGTGTATATTTTCTTTCAGGGCATATACTCAGGCTGTGTGCTATATGGATAATGATCTATTTGTGTGCATGCGCATGCGCGCGTGTGTGCGTGTGCGTGTGCGTGTGCCTGTGCCTGTGCATGTGCATGTGCATGTGTGTACATAAAGAATCTAGAAGAGGAAATCAGATGCCATGGAGTTAGAGTTACAGGCAGCCTTGAGTGGTACTACATGGATGCTGGGAACTGAACTCAGGTCCTAAGCAAGGTCAAGAGCAGTACATGTTCCTTAACCACTAAGCTATCTCTTTAGCCCTGGGAATTAATTTTTATTCTCTTTTTATTCTCATTTTATTCTCTTCTCTGAGTCTTGGGTAGTTTTGTTTTTTATGCCCCATGTGGTTAATATATTGTCTTGACACTTCCAATGCTTCAGATCTCCACATTTCTCACTTAACCTGAGTCAAACCTAGCCTACCTAGGTAGCAGACAGTACTGACACTCAAAATTCCATGTTCATTTCTGGGTCACCTTAAAATTCCACTTGAAAATATCTTTATGAAAAGTTATTTCTGTCAGTTTCCAGGTTTATCGTCCAACTGGATGTTCCATAGACAAACTGCTGTCTCCCTGTGGCTCTGTCTTCTTGTGAGTCTATTAGTCAAAGGGAGACTGTGTGCCTTGGCAGGTGGAAAGGGATGACAAACAGAAGATGAGGATGAGTGTCAGCAGCCCACAGACTCGAGGGTAGATGCTGGCAGTTGGCAAAACCCAATGGGACATAGCAGGATGGACTGATGCTGCAGAAGCTGGCCCTGCAGAGATGCTGGATGTCTTAAGCAGGAGACACACATTAGTTGGATGTTGTCTTGGAGACAAAGTAGAAACAAAAACTTCAGGAAGCAGGTCATGCCCCCAGGCTATAACTGAGCATCAAGATCCAGCCTAAGAAGCTAGTTCCTCTTGCTAGTCCTGTTATGACAACTGCGGGACCATGTTCTTTATTCTTTATAGCAATACCTCCAAGTGTTATGATACCCATTATATATATATATATATATATATATATATATATATATATATATATGAACTGAGACTGGAGACATCCAAGGGTATGGTAGAGTGATAAAGCTGTTCTATTAATCAAATCTATATGACATAAATCCTATACCCTTTGCTAAGAGACAGTCAAGAAACCAAAAGCCAATCCCTCTGTACACACCAAGAATGCAGTTGACAGTGAGAAGAAAGGACCACATGGGTACTCAGGAGGCCCACACCCTTTTTGTATCCAGACTTTGGGTGGTACTGGATACATGGGAGACTAAAACATTGGGTTAAGGGGCAGGCCTGATGCTGCCTCATTCCTCTCTTCCTAACAGGATGTTCTAAGCAACCCAGGCTTGGTGGCTCCACCTAGGAGGGGCTTCAGAAGTCAGAAAAATGGTGGGAAGATCTGTCCACCAAGTGTCTACTGATAAGAAGACTAAGACCTGAACCCTTCCTCATGCTCCACCCAGCATCAGTCAACATTAGCTGTATTTCCTGCAGGAAAGTTTCACAGCACGGACAAGTGTGGTCTGGCAAAAAACAAGGACTAGGAAGAGTCTGGAAAACAGTCATCATTCCACTGAAATAATGATGCTGATGAGAGCAAAGGTGGAGAAGGACAAGCCTGGCAAAGAGATGGATGGCCAGATGCAGACAGATACTTCAGGTTGAAGCAGGAAAGGTGTGTAGACTGGATGGAGGCAAGCAAGATGTCTGTGCTGGACTTGGGCCACCTCAGGTCAGACTCCAGGCTGTCCCTTGACTAGCTGGATAACTGTGGGACCATCTATGAATTATGTAAGTCTCTGTCTTGACCTGTAAAAGTTAAAAGAATCATGCCAATTCCTTTTTGCCACTGTTTTGAGGAGTTAAATAGACTGTGCATGGGCAAACGTGAAGCTTCTAGCATAGTGATTGCTATACATTATGACTCAAGAAACAGCTACTGGGGGATAGTTACCCATGCTACAAAGATTCCTGAAAGCCAAGGTGACAGGAGAGAAGAGGTCATTCTTGGGAGGTCACCTTCTACCCTAAAGGCCCATAATCAATATCACAAATGAGAGGGAGATCCCACAGAAAGGAGAGAAGCAGAGTATCAAGGTCTGGCCAACTTGCAGAGATGAGTCTAAACCACAGTAGGATTGGCCTGACCTTACCCTGGGTCTGAGGTTCCTCCATGTTGTGTGGCTGTTATCCACCTGCCTAGGCTCCTTGGACAGGCTCCAGCATGCTAGGCAGCCAGACATGAGGTCATGTGTTTACCAGAGGAAGCTGTGCAGCTAGGGTGAGAGGGAGGGGCCTGAGTAGGGTCGTGGTCCCCACTAATGTCTGATTAAGTCTGATTAATGACTTAATCAGAGCCCCTCAAGGAGAATGTAAGTGTAGGGTCCCTGTCTCTCTGCCCCCTCTCTCTACTGGCATTATTTCTCCTATACTGCCCTGGGTTGATGGCCTCTCCTGAATGAAACTCCTGAGCTGGGGAGATGTTGGTGCAGATGTGGCCAACGGGTCTGACTGAGGGCTGCTCAAACATACCTTTCAGTGACTGCCACCTGACACCTCAGGCAATTGTGGCTCCCCAGGAAACAGCAGTAGGTGGGATGGAGAATCTGTTCACACCTAGACGTGGCCTCCCATGCTGAGAGCAGAGGCAGGCCCAGGGCACTGGAAACCAAAGTCAGCAGAGTCCTGGTACTGGAAGGGTTTCAGATACATCCAATCCAGCCTTCTCATATCACCTGTGGGGAACCTGGGAGCCAGAGAGACAGCAGGAGCCATCTGAGGTTGCAGAGAGTGTCCACATGATACACAAGTTCTACCATGGCCTTCTTATGGGACATGGTCTTCACAGATGTGACCAAATGGAGGGGCGTGTGAACATGTGGAGACAGGGCCACAGTGCAATCCCACCTGTTCTTATAAGGAGGCAGTCGGTGTACACACATACACACAAACACACACACACACAAACACACACAGTATACACAGGAGTACAGTTCTACCTATAATCCTGGTGCTTGGGAAATGGAGCGGGTAGGTCAGGAGTTCAAGGCAGCCTCAGCTGTTTAGTGTGTTTGGGGTCAGCTCAGAGTATATAAGACTTTGTCTTAGGTTGAGTGATGAGGACAGGAGGTTTGAAAACACATAGAGAAGACTGTGTGAGGATGAGTAGAGAGAGACAAGAAGATTCTAGTCTTTGTCCTTGATTGGGGTTGATAAACTGTAATGACTGGATCCTGAAAAGGCACCGAAGAACAGATCCTCTCTTCCAGAGCCACCTTAGGGACAGTATCTCTGCCAGAACCTTGACTCCATCACCACGGAACTGAGAGCAGATTTCTGGCCTCAGAAACTATGAGCAAATTGATTTATGTTTTTTTAAACCAGCAATAAGTTGTTTTAAACTAGCCATAATTCATGACAGCAGCCACAGGAACTCATGAAGGAGGGTACAAGAACCAGATATAGTCCTAGCCAGGAGCTGTTTTACCGCAGGCTAGTAAGGTGGGGGTCAGGGAGGCAGAGACCCTGATTTCTTTATTGCTATCTCTAGTGGCCTTGCTCAGGGCAGGTGGCATAGGCTGATATTGGAGAAGCCCAGGACATGAATGGAGAACTCTGTCCATGTGAGCAACAGGGCCTCTCTCAGTTGAAACTTTCTGCTGTAAGCCAGACCTTTACTGTAGCCTAAGCCCAATGTTAGTTACTGACATTGTGATCTCTCTTGGGTACATATAGCGCTGGGTGCGTCCCACTCAAGGCCAAATAGAGTAGCCAGGGGCTGATTTAAGGGAAGAGGGAAGAGGAAGAGGAGAAGGAAGCAGAGGGGGAAAAGGGGGAAGTGGAGGAGGAAGAGGAGGAAAAACAAATAAACATAGGGAAGATGAAGTCATTTAAGGGAAGTTTAGTTTTAATTTATGACTGAGACAGTCCTAGTGGTTGGCTTCAGGAAGGGACCCCTAAGTAAATCCAGAAGATGGGGTATCTGACCTGCCTGTGCAACCGCCAGCTATGCAGCCTTATGTGAGGTGCTCAGTCTTGGGTGGTTATGACAGCTAGTGAGCTATGGGAGAGCTCCAGAGCCCCACATTCCATCCAGTGTGTGGGTTTTCCTAGCCAGGTCTTAGCACTGAGGCTCCATGGAGGTGCTGCACATTTGCCTCTGGACCAGCCATCATACAAAGGCAAAATAGCAGGGCAAACATTATCCTTGGGCCTCACTTGCCTGCACACACAGACAGACACACAGACACAGATGCAAACACACACACACACACACACACACACACACACACACACGAATTGTGTAGCCTGTTTCCTTGCTCCCTTGAGACCTATCATTTTAGCTGGGAACATTAAATACATACACAGGGAATGGACTTAGTAGAAAACACCACATTGAAAAGTGCCAAGTGACACAGCCCAGGCTGAACATAATGCATAAGGCCTTCACAGCTGGAGCACAGAGCAAGCAACAGCCAAGCCACAGCAGAGTTGGAGCTCCCTTGACTTCACGGCCTTAGGGGTTGGGAGTATAACTAGTGTCTGGGAGCAGTTATGTCTCCTTTGGCTGAGGAAAAATAAAGGAATCTCCAGGTGTCAAGAGAAAATGGGACATACAGGTCAGTGACACTATGGTTCCTGTGTCCCTGGGACGGGCAAACAGCAAAAGGGACAGTCACACTTGTGAGAAATCCTTAATGACTTTGAAACTAGATAGGCCAGGAAAGAAAGGACCTGTTAAGAGAACCTGGGCTCCTGTGGAGTGCCAACCCTGAAGAGTGGGCATGCTATACCAGCATCAGCCATTATGGAATCAGAGACCCAGCTGCAGGCACCAAGCTTTGGCCACAGTGAAGATGTCATAATTTAGGGGCTGTGAACTGCACCTCACAGGACACATCTGGGTTCTGGCCACATCATCCTGGCAAGTGCCATGTGACAGGCTCTTTAGTAGCCGGCATTCTCTGGAGACTTGGAGATAGAAAGCAATTCTGTCACATGTAGAAGCTATAGCTCACAGTCCTCAGACTGTGGTCCAGTGAGCCCGTGCTAAAGCTCCCAGTGACTTGATTTTATTCATTTTCCATCTAGCTTGTCCTCGGTCCCCAGTCTTTTGACCCTGCCTCTCATGTGGTTGGCTTAAAGCTTTAAACAAAGGGTTGCAATTTCTAATGCACTGGGTGTGTGTATATAATAAATGTGTACGCATTTAATAAGTGACATTGTGCTGTGGGCTTTCTATTTCTCTTTTTCTGACAGTACCCTAATGTTTTTAAAAACCTACCCATAATGCAGTGATCTATGAGGCTTGGTTTAAACTGCTACTCTCTGGTCCTGTGTGATCACTTATTCTTGGGATACACACCTATCCTGCATTCAATCTCTTCTTCACCTTTCCTGGTGACCAAGGATCAAGTCACAGATTCCACACGTTCTCTGTTGTGCTTGACATTCACAGATTTAGCTCTAGGATGTCCACTCCTGTCTATTCCCACGGGAAGCTTTCTGTTTCCTCATACTTCCGACAACTCTGACAATTTGTTAGACGTGAGGTTTGGGGTTGTTTTGTAGTGGCTAACAGTATAGATTCATGTCTTCATCCCTCATCAATTGTGACAGTCAGTCATGAGTGTCAACTCAACAGAATTTGGAATCACCATGTGTCTTAGTTTTCTTTACTATTACTGTGATAGAATGTTCTGGCAAAAGTCCAGGTCCATCATTGCAGAGAAGGCAAGGCAGGAACTTGAATCAACTAGTCACATTCAATCAAGAGTAGAATGAGCCTACTGCACAGCTTGCTTTTTGCACCATTATATGGTTCAGGACCCAACCCTAGGGAATGGTAGAGCCCACCATTAGACTGGGTCTTCCCACATCTATTAATATAATCAAGACCCCCATCCCCCGGATATGCCCACAGATCAACCTGATCTAGAAGGTTCCTCACTGAGACTCTCAAGTGATTCTCATTGTGTCAAATTGACAATTAAAATTAATCATCATGCTAAATGTGGTGGCACACCTTTAATCCCAACACACCTGTGAGTTCTAGACCATCCTGGTCTGTACAGACCCTCCAGAGTTACACAGTAAGATTCTGTCTCAAAACAATACCTAACAATCATACCATGGAAGCACATTCCTGGGCATATCTTTGAGGGATTTTCTAGATTAGATTAAATCAGGTGGAAAGGTTGATTCCACCCCATATGGGAGTAAGATCATTGTAAGGCCCCACCCCATAGGTTGGCAGCACTATCCTCAGGTCCTGCACCCCAGAAAGGGTCAAAACGAGGCAAGGAGATGTCTACGTGGCATTCTGTTTCCTGAATGTGGATGCGATGTGACCAGCTGCCTCAAGCCCTGCCCATCATGACTTCCCCACCAACTTGACAGACTATGCCACGGAAATGTGAGCTGAAAGGAGCTCTTGCTCCCTTAAGTTGCTTTTGTCAGGTATTTCCCTAGCAAAGGAAAAAGTAACCAGTACCCACAGAAGCAGAAAAGCTACATCCTCTGACTCAGCTTTGGCCTCTATCAAGTGGAGGTGTCAATTACCTGGTGGGCTTGTTGTACGATTAAGTGAGTCAATAAAAAGTGTGTGACATGCGTAGTAGTTCAGTGTTTAGTCATCACTAGCAGTGGTAGTACCCAAGGCTGCAGTCACTACTGCTGTAACTGTCCTGGGAGGTTTACACTGGTTCTTCCAAGGCTTGAGAGCCATTTGGTTTTTCTCTACCATGGAGTCTATTTGTTTCCCCATCATTGGATTTTCATGTATTATGGCTGATTTGCAAGTGTAGGCTGAAAATTCTAGATGATAATCTTTAACAATACCTTATTGCTGTAAATATGTTCTCTTAACCACTTCACGACTTGTTAATGTTGATTCTGGGGTCTTTGATTGAGCAAAAATTTTGATATTCAGATGAATTATTCTGCCACCCTGTTTTGGAAATATTAATTAGTAAATCTCTTTTCATTCTAAAATATAAACACATTTCCTATTTCTTTTGTTAATATTATTTAAATTTTCTAGCATATTTTATTTACAATTTATATATAATATATAACAAACAATATACAACAAATAACAATATTCATTTGTTTATTAATATTTAATTAATAATTAATATTCTAACTAAATTTTAATATTTAAATAGAGGTTTTAGCACTTGGTTTTATTGAATTGGTCTCTTTGCTTATCATCTTGCTTTTATTGCTACTGAGTATGTATTGTACGTGGTTGAAATGTATCTTACATATAGATCTGTGTGTTGGTGGCTTCATCTCAGAGTGATTGTGTGGAAGGTGGTGAAAGGCTAGAGGCTTAAGAAATGGCTCAACATTTGCTGCTTTTATGGTAGATCTTGGTTCCCAGCTTTCAGAGTGTGTCTCCCAACCATCCGGTAACTCCATTTTTAGGAGACTGAATACCTAGAATGTAGGCGTTATAGATCTATTCATTGATGAACATCTTAGGATAAATTTATCCTGTCCCCACCCCCCAAAATTTTAATGAACTCTAACTCATATGTCAACATGCAAGCAAAGCATTTGCACACTCAAAGGAGAAGAAAGAAAAGACGTGGACAAGTGAGAGGTCCCAAAAGCACTACCCTTGGAAGAGCATGCTGGTCCCTGAGGGACCTTCTCCACCTAGATCAAGCCATCTCTTCCTCACTCTTTGATCCCTCCACCATGATGTCTTCCTAAGAGTCTAGCTGGTGCTGGCCTTTGAATCACTAGAACTCTCAGTGGAACAAACCTCTCTTCTTCATAAGCAATCCACCCAGGCATTTTGTTGTAATGACACAGACCTGACAACTACACTCGTCCAGTATGGATCTGTAGACCTTTGCTATTTTCCTATTGAGTGAAATAACCCATGCTAACATTTTCCTCTAGAATGTAGGCATTTTGAGATGTAGTCATTGATGAATGTTTTGAGATAAATTTATTTTGTCCCCACCCCCAAATTTTTTTTTAATGAAATCTAACTTGCATGTACAAAGAATTTATAGATGGCTTTGGGAACAATTGACACCTTTATAAGTGTTTTCTATTTGTGAGAAAGACACATTTAAATTTTTTTTAAATTTGATTTTTAAAAGCGAATCCTAGTTTCATTGTTATTTTACATGTGTTTCTGTGTGTGTGTGTGTGTGTGTGTGTGTGTGTGTGTGTGTGTGTGTATTTCATGTTGCCCTGGATAGCTTCTTATCCACTGAATGGAAGCTAGTCTTGTCTAGAAAGAGGAACCTCCATAAGGGTGTCTGAGAAAGTACCTCCATCAGATTGGAATATAGGCCTGTCTTGAATAATGATTGATGTGGAAGGGTCCAGGATACGGGTGGACAGTACCATCCCTGGATAGTATAAGAAAGCAGGCTGAGGCAGCCTCAGGGAGAAAGCCAGTAAGACACCTTCCTCCATGGCTTCTGTTATTGCCTCCAAATTCCTGCTTTGAGTTCCTCTCTTGAGTTTTCTTCTTCCTAGACTGTAAACTGCCAGATCAGCAGTCCTCAACCTTACTAATGCTTCAACCCCTTAATACAGTCCCTCGTGTTATTTCATTGCTACTTCCTAACTGTAATTTTGCTATGGTAATGAATCATAACGTAAATACCTGTGACCCCGATGGGGTCACAACCCACAGTTTGAGAACAGCTGTGTAAGAGGACATAAATCCTTTCCTTTCCTTTCCTTTCCTTTCCTTTCCTTTCCTTTCCTTTCCTTTCCTTTCCTTTCCTAGTTGTTTTTGGTCATGGTGTGTTTATCACAGCAACATCACCCAAACTGAGACACATGCGAGTATTCAACTTTCTATGTTGAATTAAGTTACTTCCAATGGCTTTTACTGGTGATGCTTGTGGCTTCTCTAAGTAGAAGATTCTTCTGTCTACCAATAATACTGTTTTTATCGCATCCTTATTTCACATGTGTACTTCTCTTGCCTCGTTGCAATCACTAGTAATTTTTTACACAGGTGGACTACTGTAATCCCCAAATATGAAATCCGAAATTATCCAAACCCCAAGGTTAATTAAGAGCTGATATGACATCACAGGTTTGATGGTCCAGAATATACCAACTCTTATTTAAATTACCTTCAGTCTATGTGCACAGGCTATATAAAACATAAACAAATATTGTGTTTAGACCCCAAAATCTGAAGAAGATCTGAAATCTTAACAACTTTAGCTCTAAGCACTTCTGATAATGGACATTCAATCTATTTCATGTTAAAAGTAGAAATCATGATAATCATATTTTGTATTGAGATGTAATTAAACAAAATATAATTCAAGTCTCTCTACCTCTTGAAAATAGTGTTCGCTGTGGTATCTTGGTGTATATTTTAATCAAGCAAAGAGATTTGTATCTCTAGTTGTCACAGTTAGCTGTAGCTGTTAACCTGATACAACCCAGAGTCACTAGGAAAGAGGGGAACTCAGTTGAGGAAATCCCTCAATCAGATTAACTTGTGTGTATGCCTATGGAACATTTTCTTAATTTCTAATTGATGTAGGAGGCCCTAGACCACTGTGAGTGGTGTCATTCCTAGGCAAGCGATCCTGGTCTATATAAAAATTAGGCTGAGCAATCTAAGCCAGGTAAGCAGGTTCCCCTATGGCTTCTGCTTCTGTTTCTTTTTCCAACTTTGAGCTTCTGCCCTGACTTCCCTTCAAGGCAGATTGCAACTGTCAGATGAAATAAACCTTTTCCTCCTTGGTTGGTTTTGGTCTTAGAGTTCTTTACAGCTGAAAGCCAAGTAGGGTACTGTTATCTGGAAAGTGCTACTATTTTAATTCTTATCCACAAACTATACTAAGAGTTGTTTATGCTTTGTCCATATTATTCAATGATTTTTTTTGCATCTATCAAGAAAATCTATTCATTTTACCATTCATGTATTAGCAACCTAGTGATTGCCAAGAACTGATTCCACTCCTGATACAACCCCCCATAAAAGTATATTTTAAAAATAAAAATATTAAAAATATTTGTATTAACAAATAGTTTGGAGAGGTAATTGTACATATATACTCAGAAATGAAAGGAATCTCTGGACTGACACTGATGATGTGAAGCTACGATCACAGTGGCCTCATTAAAAAGTTGACCAATTTTTTCTTTACTTTTGACCTAGAGCAACTTATATAAGAGATTGTTTGCATGTTGTTTAAAACTGAATAGAATTCTCCTTCAATTTTTTTTTTTAAATTTTGGGCTTTGGGGAGTTTATGTGGATTTGGGGAAGGATTTACTATTCTAATTTTATTAATTATATCTGTTTTCAAATATTTATCTATAATACACTAACCTATAATTGTTTTAAATTTTCTATTCTGTATCTTTAAATTTTACCTTTTTCTTTTCCTTTCCTTTTTTTTTTGGGGGGGGGGGAAGTTCTGTCATTAGTATTCTGTCCTCAAAATTTGTATGTCATCTTAAAGACTTTCCTAAGCATAAAAGAAGCCTTTTCATAAAACCATAACACTTTGATGATTATGGTCTCTGCAACCTCTTGTCTTTGAGTATTTGGTTCCCAGACAGTGGTGCTGCTTTGGAAAGCTGCAGAGAAGAGGTTCTCAACCTGTGGGTCACAGCCCCTTTGGGGAATCAAATGACCCTTTCGCAGGGGTTACATATCAGATATCCTGCATAGCAGATACTTTTATTATGATTTATAACAGTAGCAAAATTACAGTTATGAAGTAGCAATGGAGATAATTTTATGGCTGGGGGTCCCTACAGCATGAGAAACTATATTGAAGGATCACAGCAGTAGGAAGGTGGAGAACCACTGCTATAGAGCCTTTAGCCATTGAGCTGAAGGTTTCTAAGGGGTGTGGCTTTAGGTTTGTAGCCAGTCCTGTGTCCTGTATCCCCGCTGCTTCCTGGTTCGCTGAGATGTAAGCAAGGAGTAGCTACCTCTCATTCCCCTGCCATAGGACCATATCACCATGCATATCTGCCATGATGGACTCTGTCCCTCAAAGCAAAGGAGCCACAGTACATCCCTCCCCACTTAGGGCCATTGTGTCAGGAATTGTTCACAGCAATGACTAAAGCAGCCAGGACACCCGCTTTATTTTCATCCTCTGTACTTTCTAGTTCACCTTTGTTGTTGATGTGTTTAAAAGCTCTATTTAGCTTCCCTTTTCCTTCTTAGTTCTCTGGGTTTACTCTACTGCAGTTGTGCCTTTTCTCACCTTTTTAGTTGGAAACTTAGCTCATTTGTTTTTGTTCTCTCTTGCTTTTTGATAGATGTGTTTGAAGCAATAAATCTCTCTCCGAAAAGAGCTCTAGCTATGTTTCACAAATGCTCACCTGCAGTGCTTTAATTTGTTCATTTCTAAGTATTTCATACTTTCTCTGTAATTTCCTCCTTTAAAGAGGGTTATTCGTTGGTTTCTCTTTTAGTCTCTGGCATATGGTATTTTTGAAACCTTTTACTTTTTCCCTTTGTTAGAGGGCCCTAATTTTGCACCATTGTGGTCGGAGAGCATGTACTGTGTGGTGACGTTGTTTCTTAGGAATTTAGAGAAGTTTTCTCTGTCACCCAAGTTCAGTGTTGAGTTTTGTGACTGTCCCATGTGTTCCTTAAAAGGATATGCAATCTGTATTTATTGGGTGTGAAATATGTATGTTCAGGCTTATTAATTAGGTAATTCAAATATACTATTTCACCCCCCCATTTCTTTCTAGCTTATTGATCAGTTTCAAACAAGAGTGAGTTAAAACTACCAGCTGCAAAAGTTGATTTATCTACTTATTCCCATAATTTATTCTAGTTTTTTCATCTTACACATTTCTCTGAACACTCACATGTGCATGATCTTTTCGTTTGGTCTGTTGTCTGTCCTACTGACATGTAGAATCCCTCTTCCTTTTGATGAAATTTATTCTAAAAATAAGTTTTATCTGATAAAATTGTCACCCTTGATATCATCTTTGTATATATTTAATTTTTTTTCTAAACTTGAATCTTATATACTCAGTCTATGTCATAACATTCTTAACACAATGGAAAGGATGTAAAATCAATAAAATATTCTCCTAAGCCACTGGTCAGCTCAGGGGCAAGAATTTAAGCTCCCAGTGTGCACCCCCTCCCCCATTCTCCACATTTTCCTCAGCCCTCAAGGGACCAAATTTGTTTGCAATATTTACTCACTATTTCTTATGCTGTTCACCTCTTTGAAAATCCCTAATTTTTCATGCTTATGTAATTTGTATCTTTATGTGACAAGCTGACTTAAGACTATTACTGTTACTGTATTCTCTCCTACCATTCTTTGTCTTGCCCTCTGGAATAGGATAAGAGATGTCTTAGTTAGGGCTTTACTGCTATGAAGAGACTCCATGACCACAGTAACTCTTATAAAGAAAAACATTTAACTAGGGCTGACTTTCAGTTTCAGAGGTTTAATTCATTGCCATCATGTTGGGAAGCATGGTGCCATGTAGGCACACATGACACTAGAGTGGTAGCTGAGAGTTTCTACCACTGAATTCCCAGGCACTAGGAAGAGAGGGACACTGGGCCTGGCTTGAGCATTTGAAACCTCAAAGCTCACGCTACTAACATATTTCCTTCAACAACTTCACACCTACTCCAACAAGGTCACACCTCCCTATGGACAAGCATTCAAACACATGAGTCGATGGGGGCCATACCTATTCAAACCACCACAAGAGGCATTACTTTATCACTGCATCCCCAAGGCCAAGAGTAGTATGTACTTGTGATAAAACTGTATTTTTATTGCTTGGTCCCCGACTCTTTGGCTAAGCCATTCAATATGAAGGAACTCTCTATCCTTTAGGAGCTCCATATGAGAGTTACTCTTTGTGAATGTTGCATGCCGCCATCTTTGTCTCTTATCTCACTACCTCATCTATATGGCTAAGATGAAGAAATAACAGAAATGGCTCCACAAGTAGTTTCAGTATAGCCAAAGAGGAAAGACAGAAGAGAAACAGTCCAGGGCAGGCATCAGCCAGGTTTTCTGAATTCTTCTAAAGGATCCATATCTCTCTACACAGAGGCCTTATGGATTGCCATGTTTTGTTTATCAAATATAGTGAAGCTTTAGGAAATAAAATGATCTATTTTTAATGGATATGAGAGGGGGAAAGATAAAGAAGTACCAGAGACATGCTGAACTCCAGTTAGAGGTCAATAAAGAGGTGCCTTTGTCCTGGCTTGCATTCTTGGGTGCAATAGTTAATCTTGATTATCAACATGATGGGATCTGGGATTTCAGGCAGGCACACCCCTGGGCAGGTCTGTGAAAGTGTCTCCAGAAGAATTTAACTGAGAGAGGAGATCTTCGTGCAGAATGGGCCACACCTTCCAGTAGTGGCCCAGATAAAAAGATGTCCAAGAACATAGCAGCTCACCCGTCTGCCATTGGTTCTTGCCAAGTGATTTTATCTATGTCTGCTGCTGCTGCTGCTGCTGCTGCTGCTGCTGTCCTCCACTGCCATCAGCCCTCTGGCCTTTCAACACGGATACCAGTGACTCTCCAAGGGTCTTCTAGCTCTTCAGCAGTAGATTGCTGAGACATCCAACTTTGTGTGTTAACTGACTACTTTATTCTCAACCGCTTCAGCATCCAACCAGCCACTGTTGGATTATCAACCTTTTCTCATGTTAAATCGATTCAATAAAAACTATCTCCTGACACTGTTCCTCTAGAGAACTCTGCTGGATTTATTGAGCTACCTAAATTCTAGTTCCAATAGATGGGAAAGCATCCATTCTGGATTACAGTTCAAGGTTTCAATGTCCAGGGAAACGGTTCCGTGAGTAAAGCACTCGCTGAGCAAACATGAGGACCCAAGTCCATATCTCAAACACTAATGTAAAGAGCTGAGTTTGGCTGCACACATTTGTAACCCCAGAATTGGAGGACAAAGACAGGAAAGCCTGAAGCTTGCTGGCCAGGCACCAATTGGTGTGTACCACATTCATTTGTAAGACACTGTCTCAAAACCTGAGCCATACGCATATGCGGGCACACATACACATGAACACATACATAATTATATGAAAACTCCAGATGATTTGGGAATGATCTACATGAATGTGTGTGTGTGTGTGTGTGTGAAAGAGAGAGAGAGAGAGAGAGAGAGAGAGAGAGAGAGAGAGAGAGAGAGAGAGAACATCCTCATAGAGTTCTGACATGCCATGTCAGTTCAGACTAAAAGGCACAGGAGATAAACTGTGACTCACCTTATTGCTCTCAGCTGATATACCAGGGAACATGACCAGATTTTGGATATACATGAACTGGGCTAGTACTCATGTCCTCCAGAGCATCACAGATGGCCTAGAGGAACAGCTAAGGCCTGCTCAGTACCCTCTGACTTTACAGCCCTGGGAACATGCTAGCAGCTACAGTGGTATCAATCCCTGTCCTATCTTTCGCTAATCACTGCCTGAGCCTATAAATCCCACATTCTCTTGAGTCCTTGAAGCCATGTTCCTGTGAGGACCACAATATCCCTGAAGAATAAAATTAGCTGTTTGAAGGAAACCAGTATATATTATACACCTGATGTACAATGGGCACTGGGAGAAGCACTTAATATACACTGTCACCACAACCCTAGGGCAGATGATACCTTACCTTGAAAATCAGGCCACAGAGAGCGAGCATGTGTGGCTAAGTATGTTGCAGAATAGTCTATCTCAGTCTAGTCAAGTACTAAGAACCTGAATGCCAATTACCAAAATTAGAAGTACGTCATCTCCTCAAAACAGCAAGTCTCTATGTAAGTTCTTTATTCTGAGAACTCATCCAGAGAAGGCTGATGAATCGTACAACTTCTTAGCTGCAGGAGAGAGCTAAGTTATTTGTGCATCCGGCAAAGTGAAGGGTGATTTATTAGGTGTGAACCCTGGAGATGCAGGAGAGAGGGAAGATAAAGCCCCCTCCCCCCCCCCTTTTTTTTTTTTTTTTTTTTTGAAATTCACACTATGGTACAAGCAAACATGGAGTAAAAGGTTAAGAACACAGTGTTTTGGTTTGGTTTTTCACTTTTAATTGGTTCTTTGTGAATTTCACATCATGCACCCCAATCCCATCCATCTCCCTGTCCCCTTGTCCACCCTTGCAGCCCTCCAAAAGAGAAAAAAAAGTCTCATTGTGGAAGCTGTAATGTGTCACAGTGTGTTCCATGGTGTACCCTTTTGTCCACACTTATTTGCTTGCAAATGTTCATTGCCATGACTCGTTGGTCTGGTATGTGGCCTGTGGCTTCTGCTGCTGCATCAGTACTGGAACCTCATAAGGACTCCTCTTGGATATCCTGTTGTTGCCCCCATGTCATGGAGATCCTATAGTTTTGTATCTGTAAAGCCATCCCCTTCATGCACTCCAGAAGTTTGTCCATGTCCATGGGGTAGATGTTGGGCTGAACCAATTCAAGGCCATGGATCTGGACCTGAGAGGTATCTGAACTGGTCAGCCCACTGGCTCCACTATGCCCACACCACCAGGGCAAGCTCTCCTGCCCTGCCCTAGCTGACCCTTCCAGTGCCACAGCCAGCAAGAGGCAAAACCAGTGTTCCATCTTTTATTCCCTGGTGGCTGGCTCACCAGGGCGCACACCCGCAGGCCCAGCTCCATTGTTCTGCTCAGTTGAGGTACCAGGGCCTGCTTTCTGGGTGCTGCAGCAGGTGAGAGGCAGGGCCAGTTTTCTTGAGAAAATCAAATTGCTTGTGCACTGCTACCTGCGTCGGACTGAATGGTCCAGGAGAGCCACATGTCTGCGGAGATGTTATCTCCTTTGGAGTCTGTTTCCATGGAGGGCGAGGAGGAGAGCTCCATGTGTGGATGTGACCCGAAATGCCACTTTCTCCTGTCCTTTGACATAGAGATGCTTCTAGTTGCCTGGCCCTTTGAACTCCCGGAGCATACATTATTGGCTCGTCTTGGCTCTTCATGTTTGCTGACTCCTGTGCCTCCAGCTTTCAGAAAGAAAGTTGTGGAGCATCTCGGCTTCCATAGTTGTGTGAAGCAGTTGCTTATATAAACCTCATCTATGTGTCTTGTGTCCGAAGCATCTTATGGTCTCCAGTTCCCTGGAGAACTATAACTCACACAGAACTCACATGACCCTTTGACTCAGACTCCACTCGGGGGAGAAACTGGGTCTTCCTGCTTCTCCTCAGCAGCTCCCTCAAGATTCTCCAGTGCTGCTCCTGGGAGCCTCTGGGATTTGACTGGGTTAAAGGAAAGACTGTTGCATCCCACACTCTGAGCTTTAACAGAAAGAGCAGAAGGTCTGCTCTAAGGAGCAGGAAGCAGTAAGAAGGTATCCAAGGAGAGAAAGAGATGGAAGGATGGGAAATGGAATGGATCTAAGAGCCAATCTTGTGCACCGTACAAGTGACAAGGCTTGGCCTTCCTCATGGATGGAAGTGTGGTCTTCAGCTATTCACAGGATGATGTTGATTTCTTCATCAACAAAATGGGGGCAAGAACTCTTATCTTGTGGAGTTGTTTTCACATCTCATGGAATCATGTACATAAAAGCCCTTAACTTAGGAGCTGGTGGTGAAGGAAACCATCTAGGGTCTCAGAATACAAGGCTTGGAAGACTGGGTGCCGTCTGCACTCTCTTGAACAGATACTTCCTACTGGCTTCCTCTCACCTTCAGCTTTTCAAGGTTGCCCCTTTCCTCCCGTTTAAAGGCCCTAGACTCTTTAAGATTTGTGTGCAATAGGGTGTGAACAGAACCATGGCTTGGGGAGAGGGAAGGTATTGAAGCAATGAGCCCAGAGAAAAAAACTACCTTTCTGGGCTTGTTTTAAGCTAGAGGTAGTCATTTGCAATTTCCCAGACAATGATTCATATCATGGCTTGGATCACATATTGTAGGCTGGGTCCCCATCACAGCAATGTTCAGAGGTGGGACTTTGGGGCCATAGTCAGATCATGTGCTCTATGACACTGTCAACAGATTAATCATCTCTTCGTAATTTTATGGACTATTAGCAGGTGTCAGGAACTTGGGCAGTGCCCAGTTGAAGGGGATGTCTTTAGAGCTGTCCTCTTGGGGGTGTATCTTAGCCTTACAGCACCCCCACTTCCTGGTGCCATGAGCTAAGCAGCTTTGATCCACTACACTGTCTTCACCATGATGCTTGCTTCACCATACCTCTAAGAACTGGGACATGGACTGAAGTCCTGAGTAAGGCTTCATATTTTCTCCCTGTAAGTCGTTTATCTTAGCAATGGAAGGTTGACTCACAGAACATATACCCAACTTAGCTTCAGCTGGTAGAGCTCTGGGTTTTAGATTTGTTTGTTTTCAGTGTGTGTGTGTGTGTGTGTGTGTGTGTGTGTGTGTGTGTATCTGTGTGTGTCTGTGTGTATGTCTGTGTATCTGTGTATCTGTGTGTGTCTGTGTATCTGTGTGTGTCTGTGTGTGTCTGTGTATGTACATGCACATGTGTGTGCATATGAATGTGGCTATGTGTATACATGGATGTAGATGCTAGAGGTCAATATCTACCTTCCCCTGTTCTTCTCTACCATAATTTAATTTTATTTTTTATTAGAGAGAGAAGAGAGAGGGAGGATGAAGGAAGGGGAAGAAGTGAGAGAGGAAAGGGGAGGGGAGTAGGTTGGAGACAGCTTCCAAGAGTTGGATTCTCTTCCCTCTGCATGGGCTCTAAGGGGCTGACTTGGGTGGTTGGGCTTAAGGGACAAGCACTTTCAACAATTAACCCATCTTGTGGTGTCCTTTACCTTAATTTCTGAGAGAGGGTCTCCCACTGAAGTGGGACCTCCTTGATTCTGTGAGGCTGGCAGGCCAGCAAGCCCCAGACTCACCTGTCTCTGCATCCTCAGCACCAGGTTTACAGCTGGAGATCTGAAGTATAGCTAGAGGCCTTGTGCTTGCTAAGAAGCACTTTACTGGGAGAGTTATCATCTCCCCAGGCCCGGGTCTCCTATTTTGTACCTCCACCTTACTCTTTCTTCCCTGCGGAGAAGAATGGTGTCTATCTAGCACTGGAGCCCATGAAACAGTCTTGATGGGAGAATGTGCCTCCCAGCCACGCCCTTTCTACACCTGGAGACCACTTGGCATATACTCGGGACCCTACCATTTTTATTCTAAAGTCCCAACCCATTTCCAAAGCTGTGCAATGTTCCTTCCTGTATATTTCCTGCCAGGATGAACCGCGTCTTTATTGTATATACCCCTGAGTCCCAGGGTGTGCCTGAGATCAGAGGGACAGATGTCTTCAGGGAGACTCTGATGTTCTGCAGTCTTGGGCCCAGAACCTACTACCTTCCTTGTCCCTACTCAATGCTGCCATACCACCAGACCTATTTCATAACTTCCCAAGAATTCTAGTTACAAAAAAAATTATTTTTTAATTTGATACATTATGAATTTAAATACTCTGCCTTACTTCCCCTCAAATAGTCTTAATACCATTGTCACCATTTCTAAGGTCACACTGGTAGTAACCAGGCTTCTCTGGCTTAGGCAGGATAGTCAGGCTGTGTTGCTGGTGGTAGCATTTGCCTTACCTGGAACATTATTTCCTTTCATTTCAGACTAGCCCATCCCAAGCCTTGAGCTTTACCCATTTGCAATCATTTACCCATTTGCAATCTGGCTGCCCGTCTGGGATAGGGTTGATAAAGATTCTGGTCTGAAGGCATTGATAAGGAGACCTCCAGAAGAATATAGGAGCCTCTGAAGTAATTGGTATATATCTGAGTCATAGCTCCACTAAACAGGAGAATCTTGCACCTGTTGCCATCTTTAGTTTTTTTCTCAGCAAGAGGGGTGGGGTGGGGTTGAGGATGCATTTGTTACCAGTGACTGAGGTCTAAGATGGGTATTTCCAGGTTCTTGGCCTCTACTCAAGGATGAACTAAACGCCCACACAGATTACAACACAGTGAGAAAACTTTATTTAAAAGCGAAGTGATGGGCTGGTGAGATGGCTCAGTGGTTAAGAGCACTGACTGCTCTTCCAGAGGTCATGAGTTCAAATCCCAGCAACCACATGGTGGCTCACAACCATCCATAATGAGATCTGATGCCCTCATATGGGTGTCTGAAGACAGCTACAGTGTACTTACACAAAATAAATAAATAAATTCTTAAAAAAAAAAAAAAAGCGAAGTGATACTGTGTATCATTAAGAAATACACTGCAAAGAAACACATAAGGGAATACTCCACACAAGTGAGAGGAAAATAGCACTCAAGGGGCTAGTTACTGCTTGGAGCCTTTTAGGGGGTTCAAGAGAAGGAGGATTTTGTCGCTTACAAGAGTAGTTAGGGAGTACTCTGTTCTGATTGACAAGTAACCATTCCCTTACTGCACAAGTCTTTCCCTGTACTGGCTGGTTTTGTGTGTCAACTTGACACAAGCTGCAGTTATCGCAGAGAAAGGAGCCTCCTCTGAGGAAATGCCTCCCTCTATGAGATCCAGATGTAAGGCATTTTCTCAATTACTGATCAAGGATGGGAGGGCCCATTGTGGGTGGTGCCATCCACAGGCTGGGTAGTCCTGGGTTCTATAAGAAAGCAAGCTGAGCAAGCCAGGGGAAGCAAGCCAGTAAGTAACATCCCTCCATGGCCTCTGCAACAGCTCCTGCTTCCTGACCTGCTTGAGTTCCAGTCCTGACCTCATTTGGTGATGAACAGCAATATGGAAGTGTAAGCTGAACAAACCCTTTCCTCCCCAACTTGCTTCTTGGTCATGATGTTTGTGCAGGACCAGAAGCCCTGACTAAGACACTCCCCATAATGCATCTAATTTTAATTATAATCATGCCCAATTGTGCTTAGTCATAAGATGGTAAATAGATGGTTCCCCCTAAAAGTTCACTTTAAGGATGATGTTTGCTTTACCATGAACATTCTCAAAAAACAGTTCAGACTGGATTGGTCTTCCACCATTCATACCCGAATGCATTAGAAATACATTTAAATAGAAACTATAAGTGTTTTTTTTTTAATTTAAATTATTATGGGTTTTTTGTTTGTTTTATTTGTATGAGTATTTGCACTGTATGCACAAATGTGCGGTGTGAGTATACACTATAGGTGTGCTCCATAAGAACAGTGTTCATGCTGGCCAGGGGAGGCCTTCAGATCCTCTAGAACAGAAGCTACAGATGGGTGTGAGCTACCACTTGGGTGCTAGGAACCGAACCTAGGTCTCTGGCAGAACAACCAGAGCTCTTAACCACTGAGCCAGCTTTGCAGCTCAGAAGCTTCGAGTGGTAGTTATCAAGGAGAGATACAGCTTATCCTATTGTTCAAAGGGGGACTTAATTCAGCTTGCACAGGTGGCAATCCTATGTTATTAGCAGGTTGCTAGGTACATTGTGTGAGGGTGTTTGTGCACAGCACTTACAACTAAGAATCTCAGTGCATTATTAGAAAAGAAATGTGAATATTGCCTAAACCAAGCAGAGTCCCTGCTTACTAAACCATTCCCTATGCTTGCCTCCTTCACACTGAGTAGGTATAGAGAAATCAAACAAGCTCCTTCTTCATGCCTCTGGAGGAGACTGGTTTTTATAAAAGTAGCAAGTGTTAGTGAGAAATGGATTTATTGGCACTTAAACTATAATGTAATATTGACTAACCGTCAGCTGCCCTGAGTCCAGAAGTGACTTCGGCTTAGTCACAGATGGAAAACTTCCTTCTTGGCCCAGTCCAAATTCACCTGAACCTAATTAAAAGCAGAGGTTCTATCTATGAAGCTTAGCAGAGAAGATGAAGGACCAGTTGTGACCAGCACATTCCAGAGGATCCTATCAGAAGAAGCAATCAGTCCTGCCTTTACAAAGAGATAAATTTTCGGGAGGCTTAGGAGAGAAGAAAGGTGCACCTGACCAGCCTCTGTCTTTTATCAGGAAACCTGGAGGGCAGAAATTCTTCGATAAGATCTCCAGAGAGAGAGGCCAACTTGATCTTCACCCAAGATGGCTCCATCTTAGCTACTACATAGGTTGTACAGCTAGGGAAAAAGTATAACCACTCTCCTTGTTTTCTTTGGACTGGACTCAGGCAGGTTCCTCGGGGTTTGTTTTTGTTGGCTGCCTACAGCGACTTAGGAGCCTAGAGGAGAGGACCAACTGTCCAATTAGTCTAAGCTACTGAAGGTAAAGAACAGCTGGGTTTCTGGTCAGGGCAAGAAAGTGGGAATCGATGGTACAGCCAGGATTCAGATTGGCAGCCAGGAATTGGTAGGTCTTTTGGTTTTTGTTTTGGGGGGGTTTTTTGTTTGTTTGTTTGTTTGTTTGTTTGTTTTAATGCAAAGATATTTTAAAATTCTGCTCCTGGTTCCACCTGACACCTATCAACTAATTGCATTGTTCTGAGGTCTCCTGTGGCCTATCCATGTGCCTCCCAACCATAACCCCATGCCCTCCTTTTCTCTTTAGAAAACAAACAGGAAAACACACACACACACACACACACACACACAGAGAGAGAGAGAGAGAGAGAGAGAGAGAGAGAGAGAGAGAGAGAGAGATGCAAAACCCATAAAAACACAAAATTAGAAACCATAATATGCAAATAAAAGGCCAGTAAGATAAAATAAAGGTGGGAGGAGCTCAAACAAATCGACACTGAGACACACACAAAGAAAAAAATCCACAAAAATACCATTCATTGAGGTTTTTTTTTTCCCATCTATTGCTAACACAGGGCTTATTCTTCAATGAGGTTTATACAACCAGTGAGACTCCATTAAAGAAAACTAACTTTTCTTTTGCAAGGGTTTGTCGATTGGAGATAGTGGCTTGGTTAGGGATGGGAGCTTGTGTCCAGCTCCTCTATCTGTGCTAGACTCCCTCTAGTTTAAACCTGTGTAGACCCTGTGCACACTGCCACACTGTGATGTCTTATGTGCCTCAGTCCTGTTGTGTCTGGAAGACACTGTTTCCTTAGTGTCGCCTGTCCGCTCTGGTCCATACAATCTTTCTGCCTTTTCTTTCTCATAATTCCCCAAACCCTGAGGGAAGGGCTTACATAAAAACATCGCTTTTCGTACTGATGTTGCAGTTTCTTACTCTCTGCACGTTGTCCAGTTGCAAATCTGTATTAATTCCCATCTACTGCAAGAGGGAGCTTCTCCAATGATGGCTGAGTGAGATGCTTGCCCTTGGGTGTTGTGTTTTACAAAAAATAAAGGGAGAGAGAATATGTTTGGCAGATGTGTAGTCAGGTGTGGGGGGAGAGGGTGCCTCTGCAGGCCCATGCTGAGGCATCCCTTTCCCCTGAGGGACCAGCCACATGAAGGTGTAGTATAGAATAGAGTTTATTCAGGGATGGAGAGGGGAGTTGAGGGAGTATTAGAGACAGTAAAAGGCAGAGAGAGAGAGAGAGGAGAGGAACCAGCCATGAGCATGTGGAGGGGGGAGGGGAGTGGAGAGAAAGAGGGAACAGGATGGAGAGGACAGGGCCTGAGCAAGAAGGCAAGAAAGGAAAGGCCAAGCAGCCCCTTTTATAGTGAGTCAGACATACCTGCCTATTGCCAGGGAATTGTGGAGCAGAGCCTAGACAAAAGGCTAACGATGAATATAGCACAATTTCATTAGGAGTCATTTTATTACTATGTTCCTTCTGCACATCAATGCTATTTGGTTTTCCCCTAGGCTCTTGGCCTATCTAGTTTCACATACTTGGCCACCTGAGCAGTGCCAAGCAAGAGTTCTACTGGGCGGAGTGGACATTCAATCCAATCAGATCCCGTAAGATTTGTGTCACTAATGTGCCAGCATAACATGCAAGCAGGCGGGTCATCATTGCAGACCACAGGTTTTGTTGCTGGGTTGGTGTTTACCTTTCTCTTCTGCTAGTGTACAGAGGACCTTCCCACACCAAGAACACTAGTCGGCAGGGATAAAGGCTCTAGATAGGCACTAGCTTGGTTTCTCTGTGTCCAATGAGTTAGGTAAAGGCCTTACCATCAGTTTGGTAGGGCAGCCAATAGCTTTGGCAATAGCCTGGGTTGTTTCGGAGGTTTCATGGCCAATAACTTTGGCCAATAACTCAACTAGGCGTAGCCCATTCCTGGCAGTGGCACTAGACATTTCACTCGGTGGCAAAAGCTACTTAGTTGGAGCATTATTTTCCCAATTATTTGGTAGCTCCATGTAGATTTCTTTCAGATATATGTGTGTTGTGTTTCTACTATAGTAGGTTTCTATATGGCCCCTCAAATGATTCCTAATATAGTTGCACCCCCATATTTCTCCTTTACCCCCTCTTCTCACTCTCCATTTAATCCTTCCACTCTAGTTCCCCCTCCAGTTTCTCTCTAACTATTCCCCTTTCTTGAGAGACACCCCTAGTACTTTATTCTATATGTCACCTCTAGCATCTGCATATAACAGAGAGGAACTTCTGCTTTTAAATTATATACTTTTGTCTGGCTTTGCTTTACAAACTACACCTCCCCCGCCCCCACACACCTTCCACAATAAAAGGCAAAGAAATGTCCACATCACTTCTTTCCAACCCAAGTTATGTTTGAAGCGGGTACTCTTCATTACGATCTGACCCTTTGTTCCTGCCCTTGGTAATAGAATTGAGCCTGCACATCTCCACTCACATGTGGAAGACACTTTGTCAAAAAGCCAAAGACACGTTATCTGTATGGGCAGCTGTCTAAAGTCCCACTGGCATTTTTTACTTGGCAACTTGGACTGTAATTGCATCCATATGAAATCTCTAGCAAGCAGCACTCTGGAGCCATCACTGTGGGTTCTAGATATGTCATGCTGCTATGCAGAAATCACTCAGAGAGCAAGAGAAAAGACAGCTCTTCTCAGCCAGGATTTTCATCTTGATGATGAAGCCTTTCGGATCATGAGAGTATCCTCTCTCACAAATTAACTCTTTTCTTTGGTGAATTTTTACAAGGAGTCACTCAAGAATCCCACAAAAACCATGAAAAATTAGATTAGATTAGATTAATGTTCTTTCTGAAATTCATGGTCTAGTGTCTGCATCATATACGTGGTCATCACTTGATATGTATTTAACAAAATCAGGGCAATGTATTCAAGAAGCCACGATATACTTCCTGGATGTCAAGGCAAGACATTTGTTTCAAAAGCCAAAGCGTGTTAATCGAGTTGACGTTGGAGATAGAGGAAGATGGTAACTGTTCAGTAGTTCCTAGACACAACACTGCATTTGAGATGGTCCTCCGTCACTTACTCATCTGGAAGCCCAGTTGCAGACTGAGCAAATGCAGTAATGTCAAGAATACAAACCAGACAGACTGCTCTCTGCAGAGGTCATTCTAGCATTCTAGTAGAGGCTTGTTTCCTAGCAGACTAGCCATGCTCTTGAGACGGTGCCACTTACCCTTCAGGCTTATGAGCAACCATAGTCATCTCTACACAGAGTGCTTAACCAGGGACATACATTTCTAACCATCGATGATAGGTTTTTTTCTCTGTTCTCTGTATTTGCTAACTACAATGTCAGTCTGGTGTTTTGTGGCTTACCAAGAATAAACCTTGGAAGAGTCATCCTCCAGACAGGACAAACTTATGGACGAGGAGGGACTTACTTCAATGGAGCACAAACTCACAGAAGAGGCAGGACTTACTTCAATGGGACAAGAGTGGCTAGTGTCCAGCCCAGCCAGGCTCCAATGTTGTATGTATAACGTGTTTTCATTGTTAAATCACAGCCCAGCTAGCTACTCTCTCCCCCAAATCAGGCCACACAGTCTGCAGTCTCCTCTCAAAGCTGCCCACATAGCTGCTGTGGACTCAACACTCTCACAAAGAGCTGCATTCTCTCTTCCACCTTGCAGCTGTGAGACAACCTTGCATTATAAGTTAACTTCATCAATGCCTTCTGACTTTTAGCACATAGGCTAAGTCATATGAACCCTTCCTCCAATGCCTCTGAAACCTGTAAGACTCTGAAACCTGTTTTGTCTGAAGGTACTGAAGAGTCTGTCTCCCTTCAGGATCACTGTGCTCTATCTACAGTGCAGAACCCTAGCTCCTTTGATATTCCAGAACTGAAGATTCTCTCCCCTCAGGACCCCCATCCTGCCATATACATCATCAGTCCCCCTCAGTTAGTGCCCTCCTGCTTCAGAGCCTCATAGTGACTGCCTGTGCCTGTGAGCTTTTAACTCTCTTAATAAAGCTCACCAAACAGACAATTTTGTCTCAGAGTCCTTGCTGTAAACCTATAACATCTTTTATTGTCTATAAATTCATCACTAGATCCACAACTGTCCCCATGAAGACTATGGAGATGTATTCTCTCTGTGTGTCTCTGTGTCTCTCTATCTCTCTGCCTCTGTGTCTCTTCATGTCTCTTTCTCTGTCTTGCGCCTCTCTCTTTCTCTCTCTCTCTCTCTCTCTCTCTCTCTTTCTCTCTCTCTCTCTCTCTCTCTCTCCTCTCCTCTCCAGTACATACACTCTAGACTCTAGGTTGGGTACATAGACTCTAGGTTGCAGCCAACTAAAGTCTGATGCTTAGTTCTGTTGCTCACTCGCATTGGGCCCTGGAGCAGAGAGAGCCTCAGTTTCCTTCCCTGCCCATGCCAATGTTGGAATTCTCTGCTGCCACAATTTCTGCCATCCAGTAAGAAGCTCTAGTTCTATGAGGGATGACATAGGAACGTCCTCTTCCTGTACATGCAGGTCTGAAGTGGCACCATCCCTCAGGGTCGTCTCCATTTGAGTCCTGCTGGCTGTTAAGAGAGGAGTATACCCCAACTTCAAATTCCAGACTAATGTTTCTCATAGGAGGGGACATCCTCCCTTGGTAGAGGTGGCAGGGCTGGCAAGCATGACTTAACACAAGGAGTTTCTAGGAAAAAAAAAAAAAAGAACTAGGTAGGTTGGTTCAAGAACCCATTGAGATTGCACTCATCTAGCACAAAAGGTCGTGTTTCTAACATTTGAAAGGAAAATGTCCTTCCTCTTCACAAGTCATTTCTTTTTCTATGCTTCATATTATGATTACAGTACTGGGGGAATCCCTGAAGCTAACCTGCACTACTACGACCACAGAGCCTGAGTGTGAGTCATGGCCCTGTGATCAATAATCTGTTGATCATTGCTGTAGAGTGGGCACATGTCTCCCATGGTCCATTCACAAAAAAGGACTAGGGATTCTTCTGTAACCCTCTGCGTGTATGCCAGTGGCACAGAGAATGTCTTCAGAAATCCCACTTTACATATAGTAAGACAGTTGCAACACACAAAGCCTCTGGGGGAGCTATGAGTGGCCCCTTTGATTGATCTCCCTTGAACTACATGAGTGAACAAGAGAGTAGTAGGAAAAACAGCTTGGCATCCAAGTTTGTACCGTGAACCATCCTGGAAAAAATGAGACAAGGGAAACCTTTCATAGGAATCTGTGAAGATTAAACAAGGTGACATGTTTAGTTCTTATCCCAGAAGGTGATGCCTGTGGAGTGCTCGATGGGTGGTGATTACCTGGCTATTTCTCCCTGTCACTGGAGGACACCCCCCCCCCCGGCTTCCAGCAGAGCACACAAGACCATCAAGCCCAAGCAAGGTAGCTTCATCCCTATAGAAGAGGTTGGAATATGAGCCGAAAGAGAATCCTTAAACCTATAAAAGAAGTGAAGCAATTTGCAGAGCCTCCCCAGGCTTCAGTCTAGTGATTGTTGAAGCAAGGTTAGTTGCTACAAGTAAAATTATGCTGACATTAGTGCAGGTTAGTCTCAGGTCTCCCCGAAGGGCTCCCAGAACCATAAGCACAACCGAAAGAAGAGAAGCGCTTCGCAAATCAGAAGGAGCACCTTTGAAGTCTTAGAAACAGAGTAGAAGTTTCCTCAAATTTGATGATAGTCTCAAAATTCCTATGAAATGACTGAGCTGAAAGGGACTTTTCTCCGAGTGTATTTTTAATCAGAGATATGAAACAAATGTTGCTGAGACTTACTGTTGTCCTCCTTTGGCAGCGTTGCTCTGGGAAGGCAAAGAGCAGACAGCCAGAGATGTGACAGAGAACATCTCCAAGGGCTCTAAAGATGTTTGAGTCAGCTGAGAAATGAAGTGAAGGCCTTGGTTACAGTCTGTGAGGTTTGTCACATTAGCCTAAATTTTGTATTTTGTTGTGATTTTTATTGTCACGCTACACATGGAAGTCATCCTTGCATCTAGTTGTATTTTATAACTTTGGCTACTTTTTTTTTCCTTAGGTGCCTAAGATTGTAAAAACTCCTATTCCCATGGTACCAAGACCTGTACATCAGTGATTTCCTTTTGTTACAATGGATGTGGAGAGGAGCTTTATATATGCTGCCTATATTAAGTTCCCTTGGTGCTGTAACTCAAGGACAAGAGTGTCTCAGTTCATAGCTTCAGAGGGCTCCATTTATTGGCGGCTGGTCTCATGTGTTTGGGCAGTGGTACCATGTGGTGAAAAGGAGCTATTCCCATCAAGGTAAACAGGGAACAGTGAAGACACAGGAACTTGCCTACTTTTCAAAATAGGCAAGTCCCACCTCTTGAAGTTTCTAGAGTCTTCCAAAATAGTAGCACCAGCTAAGGATCAACCATGCAATGGAGACTGAAAGGCATTCAGAAAGAGATTCAAGAAGGAAATAGGGGGTCACTGGGGAAGCAGATGAAAAGAAGTCCTGCCTTGTTAAAGACAGCAGGCAATAAATCCAGACAAGGACAAGAGAATCTGGAGGACAGGTGGGCACAGTGAAGGCAGGTGTCAGCAGTTAAGAAAACCAAGCATGACGATGACGTGATGTGACAGGAAGTGAAGAGAGAGCAAGAACGGGGCCCTGGGAAATGGAATGGAGAGGCCAATTTGAGGGGCTTCATCTGTTTTCTGATCAGCAGCCTCCCTCGAATCAAGCAGATGTGGTTCCTGATAGAAGTTGACATATGCTCTCTGCAGAGTCTGATGCAGGCCAAGCAGAGTCCATTATACTAGGAGCAAACTAGGAGCAGGTTCTGTTGTGGGATCCATGTTAAAAGAATGTCTTTCTCCCTTAGGACCCAGGGCTTCATCCTCCTAATTGAGCAAGACAACCTGGCTCAGGAGCCTCTGTCCTCTGTGCCTCTCCATCAGACTAACAGGAAGAGAGAGGAAGCCAAGCAGAAGGTTCCCGAACTGACAGTCTATTCGAATTTTCACCTGGATGTTGCCTTGTTCTTCCTTTCTGGAGATAGCAGCTGCTGTACTGTGTCATCTAGCCTGCTTCTGCAAGTGTTCACCCCTGGTGGCACTGCCATTCACTGCTGTGCTGGACAAGAAAGGGGAAGAAGAGTGGGGAAGCAGCTGGCCAGATGTGCAAGTAGGGCTGCCTGCTGGGGCCACATCTGCTGTCTTCAGAAAGTGGACTACATATGAAGGGCGGGGTCTGCTCTCTGGCGCCCTCTGCTGTAGCTGAGATTTAGATATTGGAGTGGGTGGGTACAAGAGTGGAATTTACAGGCAATGGCCACATGAGTTGCAGATGGCCAGGGTACATGTTGAAAAGATGAGTCAAATGGGCAGGTGGAAGGTAAAACTGAGTCATCTGTAATGAGCCACGCCTTTTGTGTGTACCACGATCTAGGGAACCTAGAATTGTGCGTGTCAGAACAGAAGTGGATGTCAGGGCTTACCCAGTCCCATGCCTTGGCTTGCTAGATGAGCAACCTGTCTTGGAAAATATGCTGTTGATAAAGTTGAGGAACCATTGATGCAGGCAATGCAGGACAGCAGGGCTACGAGAGGGCTGAGGGGGAGTTACGGTCCCTTGCTTCATATAAGCAAATACTTAGATAGGATTTACAGAAAGTACTGGAGACTAAGAATGAACTGAATCAGGGGAAGAGGACAAAGAAAAGGGGGCATCATGATTCTAGGAAGGACATCGGCATCATACCAGAGTTTAGGGGATAAGACAAAGCTCCAAAATGTTGAAGATGCGGTGGTGGGCATGACGATTACACTCTAGAGAATCAACTAGAACTTCAGTGTTTCCCTGAAGTTGCCAAAGCAGTTGAAATGCATATTAGTGGGACTTGCTATCAACCTGGAAGAGCCAGAGACATCCAGAGACAAAAACGTGAGTAAGCAAGTCTTTGTCTTCCAGGCATGCTAAATGAAAGAAACTCACTTAGAAACACATCCTAGTGAGACTTTTTTTTTTTTTAATTACAAGAAACAATTTTAAAATTTCACATGAATCAAAGCAGTAGAAATAAGGAGCTTGACAAGGAATATCCATCAAGCTGGCTCCAGAGGCCATTCCTTCAAACCCTAGAAGAAGGTGGATTAATTGCCATAGCCACAATGTTTTGAAAGAGAAGATGGTGACCTGAGAATGGGAAATCCAGCCAAGCCATCATTCCAACATGAAAGTAGCCCAGAAACGCATCTGCTGAGGGAATACACTACTCACATACCCCATGTCTTAGGTCAGGTTTTCTGGAAAGCATCCCCAAGATGAAGGACTGCATGCCTTCTTTGCAGGAGCTTAACAGACAACGGGTTCCTGAATAATGGGGGAGGGGAGGGAGAACAGCAGAATTGAGAAGGAGAAACTGAGCTACAGTAAGCACAAAGGGTGGGGTTCAGAGGACATGGTCAACCACCCACCATGGTGTAAAGGGAACTCTGGGGTTGAGGGACCCCTCAAGACTGTGCCTGGACAGAGAGGCAGGATGATTCCTAGCTCTGCTATGCTGAGTCTCCGTGTGTAAGCTTAGCCTAAAGCAAGGGCATGATTTTGGCCTAGGAAATTCCCTTATATTACCCACAATTCTCAGAGGGTCACTAGGTAAGGCCATAAGTGCCAGAACTAAGAGGACCTAGTAGTATCTTTAATTCCACCATATGTAATTTTAATCCTGGCCAGCTGGCAAATGGACATGCCAATATAAAACTGCCATGGTTTTCTTATTTTTCTTTTAAAAAATGATTTATTATTTTGTGTGCAGGAATGTTTTGCCTGCATACACACACACACACACACACACACACACACACACACACACACACACACACATGCTGGAAATCAAACCAGGATCCTTCCCAAGAGCAATACATGCTCTTAACTGATGAGCCATCTCTCTAGCACCTCCTAACTTTTAACCCTGAACTTTGCTTTGTTGTACCTTTCAAACTGTAGAACAAAATTTGACCATTTGGTTTCTCCATCTTAATTCTCACTTCCAGAAGTTCCTCCCACAGGTCAGTCACATCTCCCACTGCCATTTAAGACCAGACAATAAACTGCTGAGTTCGAGTCTCTGTCTCAATCTTTGTGTCTCTCTTTCTGTCTCTCTCCTTTCTCATTCTCTCTCTTTCTATCTCTCTCTTATTTTGTAACCAATGACTAAAGCATTTATAAGGTTAGTAGGTTGTGTCAGCAAGATTTACAACAGACTTCCATTTATCTAACAGAAAATCAAACTTAAATACAACAAAACTGTGGCCATTGTTTTGAGGCAGTACATTGTTGAGTTGAGCAGAATTCTATTTCCACAAGTAGAGTAATCTCAGGTGAGCCCAGTCTGTCTGGAAGAGCTGTTAGGAAGGACAGCATGAAGACTTTGCTTCTATTATTAAACCTTTTTTGATAAAAAAAAAAAAAAAAATGTTACTAGGTGTGATGACACACTTTAAATCCCAATGCTTTCAGGAGGTAGACTGCTGGATCTCTGGGAGTTTAAGCCCAGCCTGTTCCACATAGAGAGTTCCAGGCCAGCTGGAGCTACATAGTAAAACCCTGTCTAAGCACACACACTCATAAAAGAAAAAAGAATGCCCATTGAACTGATTCATACCAAGCAACCATCAGACAGCATTTATTTCTGTTCTCTATAAGGAAAGACTGCTGATGGTTAAGGAAAAGGTACTGTTCATCACCAGGCCCCTCCTCACCATAGTCCCTGCCTTGGTAGGTAACCACTTGTCTACTCAGATTATTCCATTTGTGGAAATGGAATTCTGTTCAACTCAACAAGGCTCTGAAGGATACAGAAACTCTTTGCTAAGTTTCTGCCTCAAAACAACAGCCACAATTTTGTCTTATTTAAGTTTGCTTTCCTGTGAGATAAATGGAAGTGTTCTCTTTTGCAAACCCTGCCAATACAACCTACCAGCCTTATAAACACATTAGCTGTTGGTTACAAAATGAGTCATAATTGATAAAAAGAAAGAAAAGATAAAAACCAAGCTGGTTGCAAATGGTCTCTTGGAGGTAAGTACTGAGGTGGCCTAAGCTATTCTATTTCTTTTGCATTTTCTAAATTTTCTTCCAGGACTGGAGGGATGGCTCAGGGGTTAGGAACATATACTTGTGGAGACATAAGTTAGGTTCCCAGCACCCACAAAGAATGTCTCACAGCTGCCTTAGACTCCAGCTTCAAGGGCTCCAGCTCCCTCTTCTGGCATTCTGTGGCACACCACTACATGCCATGTGCACACTCACACAAATAAAAATGAGAATTTAAATTTTTAAAAAGTATTTCCCAATGAGCACATGTAATTTTAAAAATTAAACATTATTTCAAACTGATGCATGTGACTGCCTATATTGTATGAACACAAATAAACTTATGACAAATATTAATATATCTGGATATAAACTTATGTCAGGTATAGATAGACTATATCTGGAAAAGGAATAAGATATGGGTGACCTTATCTGCTTTTTCTTCCTTCATTATTCCCGAGTTTTATTCACAATGTTTTCCTCATGAAACCATAGAACAACAAGAACAATTTTCTCAAAATCCCAGAGAGAAAATTTTAATATTTGCTATTTTTAAGACCTCTGATACCCTTTCTACACCTGAGTTATCAAGTGTTCCAGAAAATTCTCTTTATTGAATATACTAACAACATTTGCCACTGTCTGTTACTGGGACAAAGCACAGGCATCTGGTAAGCTGTCTGGTAACCTGCATGACCCTGAGATGAGGGTCCTCCCCAAGTGGCTCTTTCAGACCTGGTCTGGAGGATGTAAATCTAGGCTGCCACAGGCTTCTATACCCTATTGGGTAGTGGGTAAGGCTGAAGGTTAAAGCAAGTGCCCACCTATAGGATAGGAAAGGGTGGAGCCCCTCCTCCACCTCTAACCTGTTCCCTTTCTTGACTTCCTCTTTTTGCCACAACAAAAGAAAGGTTGTACTTCTGCTTGCTTATTATTTACCATCTCTTTCCTCTCCATTTACCATAAGCTCAATGCGGGTATTTCTTTTACTGGATGACATCTCCCAAGTGCCTTTACACACTGAGCGGGTGCTGAGAGCATACTCTAGGATGGGTGAATCAGTAGTTACTGGGATAAAAGAACTGATGAGCTGTTCCTACAGGTGATGTAGACCTCCTTACCAGAACATGCTTCTCACAAAAGATCTCTTCAGAAGAGAAGAGATAACACAACAAAGAGTTGTCTGGTTCAGAGCCCCAATTCTTATTTCATGGACATCTAATGCCCAGGATGCTAAACAATCACCACTGTCTTCAGCCATGTGCGAACAGTTCTCTTCTGTGTCTTCTGCACCATCCTCTGCGGGCTTACAGATGGATACTCTTTCAGGAGGATGTAGGAGTAAATGCACCCTAAACCAAGTTAAGTGGTAAACTATCCCAATAAACACAGTTTGAGCTTAAAAAAATAATTTGATGAACTACATGAAGTCAAAATACGTAACGAGACAGTAAATTGAACAAAATTGTCAATGAAAAAATACATATGAGTGGAATGAGAGTCTGGAAGCCACAAGAATTATCAATGCCGATTATACATTTGGAAACTGCTAGGGAGTTTCTTGTCTTCTCCATTATTATTTTGGATTGTTTGACCCTTGTTGTATAAATTTTACCTTCATGTTCATACTAAAAAAATGTTTCCTGTAATTTAAGACAAGAGGAAATGGACCTGAAGAGATTGGGCAGTTTGTGAGTGGAGGCATAGCTCAGTCAGTGTTGAGTGGACATCCTGCTGATGGAGGCAACCCTTGACCACTAACTCTCATAGGTCCAGGAAAGAGGAATACCACAAACACAGAGATGAATCCCTGGGACCTCCCCTTGTTTCAAGCCTGGAATTTTCATGCTATTAGTTCTCCTTTAAGTGACATTTTCCTGTCATTGCCCACCATACTCTCTGTGGAAGAACTATGCCTGTTGTCAGATGTTGCCATGTTTCTATGTTACTCTACTTAGGACCCAGGCACCAGGGGTAGTTATGGATACTAAGATATGATGCAATTATGGTTGAGTGTAAGATTACTTGTAACACCGGTGGTCTGGGACATGGTTACCTGGAATTCTAAGAAGCACACTGTGTGCCTTGTAATTACTACAGAAGAAGGGGCTACATTCTGGGGTTGAGACATTCAAGCGTCCCAATCCTAGACACCATCTCTTGTTCTTCAGGGTTTTCTGAAACAGCAGAACCCTTTTCTGATCTCCTCTGCAGCAGAGCCTTCCTTATATCTGCTTATAAGGCATTAAGTAGTCACATTGACCTGTGTGGAACTGGAGATGGGTCAGGATGATATGATATTGCAGCTAGTCTATGGGGCAGAGAAACATAAGAGTGATTGACAGTGATGAGCAACACTGGCCTTTCCATCCAACTCGTCATGAAAATCTCCCCATGGAGTCCTGGAGAGCAACTACCGATTCAATATGTACCTCCGGATTCTCTATAATGAATATAAAATAGAACCCCTGCCCCTCCTTATAATGCCCCTTACCTGGCCTGACTGCTCTCTTTTGCCTTAATAAAGGAAAAGCAAAGTTATCACCCCTGTTAATTTCCATTGTTTACAGTCTCTCTGACCAGCCCCGCGGATAAGCCCTAAGTGCACCCGCACTCTCTGTGTCCCCGTGCTTCCTGTTCGCTCTGATCTACCTAGTGTTTCTCCGTTGCATTTACCATTATCTAAAATTACTACAGAGCAGTTGCTTCATCACCTGTGCCCAGAACGTAAGCTCTGCCAGACAGGAACGTTCTCTCTTCTATTGCCTGCTTTATGAGAGCAGAGCTTGAGAAAGGAAGAAAGGGAGGGAAGTAGAAAAAAAAGGAAAGGATAGAAGAGGGAAAAGATGGAGGGGGAGGAGAAGAAATATAACATCAAAGACAAGAGATGTGTTGGTTTTTTGTTTTGTTTTGTTTTGTTTTTAAAAAAAAGACTCCATTTATTTTATTTTAAACCTGAACTTGCATAAAACGGTGGTTAGTCACACTGTATGCATCCTTGTCACATAACCTGCAGACAAGCCTGGATAAGACCTTTCTTCCTTACCACCAGGTCCAGTGACCACAGAAAGAAGTCCTGCAGCTTCATATGCATCTGCCAGCCTTGTGGTGGCCCCAGTCACAAGTGTCTCTGAGAGGGTATTTCAGGGTGACAGTAGGAAGGGGGTAATAATCAGTTAAATTGGGTGCTAGGATGGATGAGACCCTCACTGTACTTCTTTCACCTAAAATGATGGCGAAGTGCAAGAAAGAACACCAGAGCATTCTATGGTGAAGCGACCCCCAAGGGGTACCAACTCCCTGAAAGGACACAGCTCAAAATCAACCTAAAAGAAACTCAAGCTTCTGGTTTCTCCGAAGCTGTATGGTTCCCTTCTCTCCTGCACTCTCTCACTCTATTTTCCTTTCTTTAACTTTCTTTTGGAGACACCCATAAGCCAGTTCCCAGCAAAAGAGGTGCCACTGTCTTATAGGAACATATGGTGTATGCATGCGTTTCTCCATAACATGCCCTCCTCTGCTCCCAACGCCTCATACGTTGGTGTGCTGGGACCCTGAGGATGCTATGCTGCCTGGTTGGCTCCGGCCTGATGGTGCAGAGCTGGCTGCACGGCTCCTCCGGCTCTTATCCCCACCTCCCTGGCTCCTCTGGGTGGGCTCGTCAGCCAGCTTGACCTTCTCATGCTCCTCCTTCAGAAAGAAGTCAACCAACAAGCTCTTCTCTTTTTTGATCTGGTCACTAATGTCTGTGGGAATATCCGGAATCATCCAGTCCACGAGGACACTCAGGAACATCACTAGATTCTGCCAAGACAAGAAAGAGACATGAATGGTGAGCCTTGGCATGGTGTTGTGATACATTAGGTCATAGTGGACACTAGCTTACCACTGTCCACACCTTGACCCCTTCATAGGGACTACCCTGGTACTGAAGACTTGATGAGAAAAGAAGAAACAGAACAGGGTATTAGGCAACTTACTGGCTGAATGATCTTTACCAATGAGCCAAAATGTCCCTTGGTGTCCTCACTGGTAATGGTGTCCCATTAGTAAAATTACTACAACTTCAACCTACCCCTGGAGCAGCTATGAGTCCTGATGAAATACTGGCAGTGGCAAGACATGGTAAGTGGCAGCTACCTCACATGTCTTCCTGTCAGGAAGCCATGTACTATACTGTTTCACTGTCTACAGTGTCTTCACATATCCTTGGTCCTCACACTTCTAGACTTGCTCTAGACTGGGGCCTTTAAGGACATGTCCACAGAGCACAGTGGCCTCTATAGGACTGCCCCTTGGACAATTCCTCCATTCATCTCCCCTTCTGTATCTTCTGTCCTCAATACTAGGTTAGGAGCTTAGGCTTTTTCATTGATCTGGCTTTAGCCCAACTCCCTACAGCTCAGTCTCCTCACTCTGCGGACACCAGGGACTCTCTGCATTCAGTTCTCTTTGGTTGATCCAAGGCTATTGTATATACTTACATGAGATTTCCCACTGAGTCCATCTCTGGGATATACAGGTGGACAAGGAAAGTCTTTCCTGGGATCAGTTTCTCTGTGAGTGATGAATATCAGGCTATGGTGCCTGGCATGGACCAATTCAAGCTAACATATTCTGATTCTTGCTCATCTATCAAGTCTATCCTTCCTACACATTCACCCAGCACATTCCTCAACTTGTGATGATTTTCTGTCTGGGAACTATATGCTTGTGTGTCTTCTCTTTCCCCTCTAAGAAACTAAGGCAGTAACGGGCCTTGAATTAAATTTACATCATGCTCCTGGGAACTCAAGAGAAGGCTTTGGGAACAACGGCTTTCAGAGGCTCCCAGGTATTTAGGCTTTTCCTCTACCTACCACCGATGTGAGTGACCCATGACATGTGACATATGGGCAAGTGAGGAAATGTCTGCAGGGGGTGGGGTAGGGGGAACAGCAGGGGAACGTCTAGGCAATTTTTCAAACATATCATCCCATCTCTATAGGGGAAGAATAGTGTCTTCTGTAGGTGAAAGATTAGCCGGTGGGCTTTTCCACATCCTGGGCAGGAATCTGAGGGGCAGGATACCTTAGAGCCCCCCAGAGACCTGCCTTTAGGGAATACAAAAGCCAAGGGAGCTAGAGAGAAAAGGATCTGGCTTTGTGCTCTGGCCTCTGCTCAAAGATCAACAAGACCCTGAGTGGGAATGGGAGGCCCTGGAGCTCAGAGAATCTCAGCGACGCAATTGGAGCTGTGGCTATTGTCGAAGATAGGAATCACCGAGCTCGAGTTTGCTATTCATTCCAGGGGTGGCTAGATGACTCTGCAGACCCCTCCAGCCAGATGTCTCCATGGTGAACAATGCTAACAAAGGAGTGACCCAGGAGCTCAGGAGGAAGGGTTCCGAACTTGAGCCCTTTCTCAGGCTGACAGAAGGGATGTGCTGTTTGTCTGTCCCAGTACTGAGACTCTGGTTTCAATGGCTCTCCACTTTCCTTTCTTCTTCTCCAGTTTAAATGGGCAGGTATCTCCACTTTGCTACTTAACGCTACATCTGTTTGATAACTTTCCTCTGGAGTTTTATTATCTTTCGGCCAAGTCTACCCATTCAAAGAAGCTCTCTCTGGGGAATCCTCTGGCTTTGCAGTTATTGCTGCCTGCCCCATGTAAAGTTCCCTATGTCACGAAGCACAAGTGAGCCTCTGTATCCATTGCCCACCATGCTCAGATTCAACCAACCATGGATCAAAAATAACAGTCCAAAACCACACCAGCATGCTTGTGCTTGTCAGTATTTCTTAGGTCTGTCCACACTGAGTTTGCATGTCATTAGTTATCATGTCCTCTAGCAATGATTTAAAATATATGAGAAGATATTGGTGGGCTACATGAAAATGTGATGTCATTTGTTACAAAGGATTTCAGCATCCTTAGTTTGGGTGTCTCACAGAGGTATTAAAGCCACCTTTAATACCCATACACACCCAGATACTAAGAGTGACTGTATCTTAAGCATCTGACTATGAGCGACAGGTAGTGCACTAGGAGTGTCTTCACCTGGGCAGCTTGCATCCTAACTGGTTTGTCTTCACCTGAATACTCACCTGGAAAATGATAACAAAGGCCAGACGAGCAGACAGAACAGACCAGTACTGCTTAGAAAACTCGTATGGGTTTGGTGCCCAAGGTGGCTCTCGATAATCTTTGAACCTGCCCAGAGAAAGATAGGGTATTCAGACTGAGTGGTGACAGAGATAGGGGAGATGGCTCAGCTGGTCAGTACTTGTTGCACAAGTGTGAGGGCCTGAGTTTGGCTCTATAAAGGTGGAGTGGTGGCATCTGATTGTCATCCCAGCAATGGAAAGGCAGAGACAGGCAGATTCCTGGGACATGTTTGTTAACTAGCCTAGCCTAATTGATAAGCCCTAGGTCTCACTGAAAGATGCCATCTCTAAGAACTAAGATGGACACCTGAGGAACAACCTGAGGTTGGCTTCTAGTCTCCATATTCATGTGCACACGTGTACATACGTGCACTCAGATGCATGCACATTCATACACCCGTGCACACACATGAATATAAACTAAGTAACCAAATATGTAAAATTAAAATATAAATAAGTAGTAGAGTCAGTATAGACTGAAGGAAAGCAGATACTTCTATGGATAAAATCTCAAGATTTGAACAACAGTTGAGCTCTTGGCTGTTAAACCTGGGAAAGAAGACACAGCAGAAATCCACAGACCAATCGATAACTGTCTGTGAAGCAAAAAAAAAATCAAAGTCCACAAAAGTCAATCTAGAGATGTATTTTCCTGTTCCTTCTCCCCAATACCTCTGGTGTCAGGATGTCATTCTCAGCGGAGCTCACATAGGAGAGTAGCGGGGTCCATGTGGCCTTCATGGCTCCTGTTATCTGATGGGAGTTCCCAGATGCCTCATCTGGTGCTATGTAGCAGTCTCTGGATCCCATGTAGACATGGGCACTAACAGGGTCCTTCTCAAGCAACAGCTTTGAAGGTAGCCAGGACTTCCAGCTTTATCACTGAAGCCAAGGGAAAGCCAACTAGCCCAAGCAAAAGGTTGAATGAATTGGGGGGAAGGAGGGGGTCATAAATAACCACAATTGCTCAACAGTCTTCCTCGTTAATTATCTTAATGACTTGCTGATATGTTTTATCAAGTATCAATGCCTGATATGAGTTTCCGCCTCCTTCTCAGGCCCGCAGAGAAACAGCATGTTTTGTTTTCTGTCTCTGACCTTTCACCCCTATTCTGCAATGACTCATGCCACAGAGAACTCAATTTCTAAACCTGGAAAAATGACAAGGGTTCTTAGCAGCACCGTGACCATTCACAGACCCATTCTCTTGATGGAATTCAGCAAGTTTTCCAATGGCAACCCTTAGGATGGAGAAAGAGGTGGGATGGTATCAGACTACCCAGTAGTGTGTGTGTATGTGTGTGTGTGTGTGTGTGTGTGTGTGTGTGTGTGTCTGTCTGTCTGTCTGTCTGTCTGTCTGCTAAGGAAGGCAGAGTAAGAGACTCTGCCCAGGGAGAGACATCCTATGCAGGACAGGACACATAACATGTATATAGCCCTGAGCAAAAGAAAAGACTTTTCCACATATTTGCTTTTTAATCCTCTTAACAGACTCATGCAAGTATCCCATATTGCATGCATGGTAGGAACCTGGTAGACACAGAATTCAAGTATATGGCCTGGGAGGGATTCAAGGCCAGTAAGAAGCAGAGGAAAGTGAGGATGTAAGTCTAGCGGGACTCAGGCTCTTCCTCACTATCACAGAGCACCTTATCAACAGCTCAAGTTGAAGTGGGGTCATAAATGGAGGGTCCTTTCCCTTGTCACGAAGAAACTAATGTTGCAAAAGGTTTGTGTATTAGTGCGATGCCTTCCAGCTTACAAGGAATAGGTGCAGGGAGGATAGAATACCTGCAGTAGAAGAAAGAGATGTATACACAAAGAAAACACTGGAGCAATGGAGTCAGCAACAGAAAGGGACACGTTTTCTACGACAGACACTGATCTTTCCACTAGGGCTTGGCCAGAAGCCAGAAGCTCCCACCTCACTGCCTGGCACCCCCACCTCCAACAGCTGATCGCAGCTGTCCCAAAGCTTGATTTGACATCTGGCTGAAAAGTAAAGCTAAACTGCAGCCCAGCAGAGCACCAAGGTATTCCTTCAGATCATCCGTGGCTGAGGACAGAACAGGGAAAGCTACGCAGACTGCTTGCTAGTAGAGAAAAGGAGAGAGACCAGGGCGGAGAGGAAAGAGGAGGGAGGGAGAAGGGGGGGGGGAGACAGAGACATGGAGACAGCAGGGGGAGGGAAAGCACGTGAGTCAAATGAATAGGCTGTCTTGGGAATGGAGAAAAACCTTTTTTAGATTTACCTATTTTTCTGCTCTGTGTAAAACAGGGTCTGCTCCTTTCCAGCGCCAGAGGAGGGTACCACCCTGCTGCTGCTTACTACGACCTCCTCCCCAGGCATAGCCCAGTCCCTTGGCTACAAGGAAAGCTGGCTGTGAAGGAACAGCTGCTCACTGAGCTTGGTATGAGAGTCACTGCCTACTCCTCCCCTTCCAGTCTGAAAAGAATCCATAAATAATCGAATTCAGCTTCCAAACTCAGCTACTAACTTACCAGGGTTTTTAGGATTGTTGCTCTGCCCTCCCCTGATGTTCAAAACATGTTTTGAATCTAACAGGCACATCGGTGAGATGGAGGATCTGGGGTGGTGGTGGTGGGGCAGGGGGTTGGCAGAGATCTGTCTACAGCGATCAACCTGAAACTCTATGCAGAGGAGTGAAGGGTGGCTCCACTGAAGGGAAAGCCACGCCACAGAAAATAGTGGTAAGGGACTTGACACGCTTATGTCCCACATTCCTTTCTAAAGTAACTCTCTGACCTACAGTAATAACAACTTACTTTACACTAATGAGTAGACGTATCTATTACTGAAATGAATATAACGCAGAATGTAAACTTTACTGTATATGATGAATTGATCCCTTGCTGTAGCTTACCCTGGCCTACCCTGGTCTGTTCTTTCCTCCGTCCCATTCTAGTCTGTCCCAATCCTTCCAAAGGCTGTTTGTGACCCATTGAAGTGATTTCACAATCCGCTAATGAACCATGATTCATCTTTTGAAGAGCACGGATTCCAGTAAGCTTGTGCCACTGGGTACATAATTGGTTGTTTACATGCCAATGTAAGTTCGGGTTACATAATATTTATTTTTTTTTCCTCTGAAATTTGAGCCTAAGGAGTCAGGCTTATCAACGGTTTTCTCTAAGTAGCCAGAAGACACTTGCTAAACAAAGAGACAATTAGCTTTAAGAATGGAAGTATCTTTAAAAGACAGGTGGCAAATAGGCTTCATTGTTCAAATTGCTGTGGTAATGATCTGTGGTACTGGTTTTGTAAGTCCAGAGCTGAGGGAAGTGTGTGTTCTTAAGACAACAAGTGACTGTTTGAAGCTACTTCCAACACTTGAGGTTCTGGTCCTTCCTGACTGTTCTCTAAAGTCCCAGGTGTTAAAGTCTTGGCCCCTTGTCACTCTGTTGGAAGGCAGTGGAAGCTTAAAGTGGTGGGGACTCATTGGAAGTCCTTTGGTCAACTGGAGAGTGAAAGGTTGTGAGACCCTTCTTCCTTTTCCTCTTCTCTCTTGCTTCCTCTAGCGCATGCTCCTTCCATGACATGTTTCCTTGACACCAGAAAATTATCTCCAAAACATCAAGTGCCAATATCAACACTTTCTTTTTATTAATTATAGATTGCTCATTCCAGGTATTAGTTACAATGACAAAAAGATGACTAACACAGTCATCGCCCACGTTACTGCATGTTCTGAGACCCAGTGTTCTCATCTGCATTAGCCTGAACCTTTCTTCCCAGTGTGGCTTTGTACCAACTCAAAGAATTCAACACACTTTCTGGTCCTTGTCCCTTATCTGAAATGCTGGGTACTAGAAGGATTAGAGATTTCAGAATTTCTTCCTGCTTTGGAATACTTGATTACATTTAAGGCATCTTGGGAATAGGCCTGAAGCAAAAATGTGAAATTCACTGATGGTTCAGATAAAGTGAAGATAGTTTTATACACTACATTTAAATCATCGCATGTTCATGTAGCAATGTTTTATAGTATTTAATTTTCCATTTGTGATATAATATCAACCCAAACCTTTTCAGACTTCTTTGAGCCTCATGTTTTGGATTTGTAGATAACAGATTGCAGACCTATAGTAACTATTCTTTCCTTTGCTAAAGGTGACTTATGACTTTAGACAGGGCACACAGACAACCCTTCTTAATCCTCCTGACTTCCGGAAAAGATTTCAGAACACTCAAGTCCCAGATCCATGATGCTGATAACCATCAGAGGTGGCAGACACTGGTGGCCACAGAGGTGCTGGCAGCCACAGGGGCCTTCTCTAGGATCACACTCAGGTAAATGGCACAAGACAGAAGTGACTCTGACTGATGGAGGATGCCCCGAGACCTGGGAAGTACAGGTTTTTTCTAGTCCATTCCCATTCTGTCATATGACCCCCAACACCTGACAGTCTTCTCTGGGCAGCCTCAGTTTCCCAGCATGCCCATGCCTCCCCCAAAGGGAAGCAATATTTTAATGTCAGCCACATCAGTTGGAGATGCTCACCCCTCTTCCGTTTCTGCTTTATTGTCCTTGAGCTTTAATATTATTTTTGAAGAGTTGTTTCTGAGTCTTCCAAGACAGACAGACTTTCACTCATGAGACAACTAGGTCATCTAAACAGGACACATGGCATTGGAGTGCCTCTGCCTTGTACATGAGTCAGGTACATTGTGTCTCTGAACCTTAGCAGTCTAAATCAGAAAGAGGTACCAGTATACTGTGTACCACAGGGCTAAGGACCCAGAAGGGACATGGCTGCCTTCCAGCCCAAGCATGGAAAACACATGTGCAGGTATGCATGTATACTCAATGTTAAAGGAAGACACAGTGAGATAAGACAACTTAAGTTAATGTGATTTTTAAAAGTTTACACACAAAAGGGTGGGAGGGACACAGTATTGTCTCCTGGAAGAAAAAGTCTAGGGTTCCTTTCCTTTTACACATAGATATGTATACACATAATTATGTTTGTAAGAAGTTCATACATTTTTCTGCAGTGCTAGGAATGGTACCCAAGTATAGGACCCCGAAGGACTGCCATGCCCTGGCTGAGACTTTCTGTGTGCTGCTGTCTACTAAGTAACGTTCTGCAGTTCCTCTAGGATCAAAAACATCCTGACTAAGGCATGGTGCCCCAGGAAGGGAATTTACACTTGACATCCTATTGCCCCCCAGTTGAGTTCCTGGTTTTTCCTGAGTTTGTTTTTCCTTCCCTGGCTTGGTGTATATATTGAACCTGCCCAGTAAAGGCATTGGCATTCTCTCATAATGAATGAGTCTTTCTTTAATCCCCCAGGCCTACGACCAAGCTCGATACCGTGGCAGCGCTGGAGCTGTCACCAAAGGACTCTGTGTATGCCAGGCAAGTGCTCTACTGCTGAATTACATTCCTAGCATAAGTTTAAAAAGATGTAATTACTGGCAATAATTAGTTGACTCTGATGTGTTTTATACTGAGATTTCAAAAGCAACATTACAGTGTTAACTGGGGCAGACCTCCATGTAACAGGTAAAACTGATTTTTTTTAAAAAAGTCAACATTGTATTTTAGTTTTAAAACTACATTAATACTATTTTGTGAAAAACTGCATGCATGGTGTTAAATTTGGGCATTACCTAAAGAAATGAGGTTTCCATTAACTCAAATTATGAGACAAACTCATTGCTATGAGACAAACCCATGAAACGATAACTTCAAGGTTCTGCAATTTCTATTATGTTAAAGATATAGAAAAATAGGGGAAAGGTTCACACACATGCCACCTGCTTATTGTTGGAAGATGCTGGATTTGCACAGAGGTTCAGCTGGAAGTAGAACAGTGCTACAGCAGGGACCTTCGGTGTTTCAGATTTTTATACACTATATTCATATATTAATAAACCATTAGATTTTTTGGAAAGCCCTCACATTTACAGACATAGAAACCAAGGCTCTGTTACTTGGTTTTGTCACCACTGTGACATAATACCTGACAGAAGCCACTTAAGAAAGGGAAGGGAGTCACTGTGGCTCACAGTATGTGAGGAGACAGTCCACCATGGTGGGAAGGAAGGCTATAGAAATGTGTTCACACCTAATCCTGTCAGCAGGTAGACACTGGACAGGAAGTAGGACAGATCCATAAACCTCAAACCTCTGTGACCTACTTCTTCCAGAGATGCCTGCCCCACTCTCAGGAGTTTGGCAACCTTCTAGAAGAGCACCACCAGCCAGGTACTGAGCATCCAAGCACATCCTCAGGGGCACATCTAACATCTGAACCAACTCAAATGCATAGACAGAGAGGGAAAGAGACTCCCTTAGCTGTCACCATCCTCTGTCCATCCTCACCTATAGGGTAGCCAGCGCCAGTGAGATCTGCCACAGCCCACAAAAACACAATTGCTGAAGGGAAGGAGGGAGCCAACACTGAGAAGCTGATCACTCATCATCAAGAAAGACTTTTTCTTAGATGAAGTGTTAGGTCTATAATGAATCAGTTTAGTGAATGTCTTTCTTGACTCCAAACAGTGGTGTGAAAAAAAAAAAAACTTTTTAAATAGCCCCATTGGAATTGAATGTCATATTAATGCTGAAACAATTATGTACAATACTTTCAGACCATCTGAGCCACTTTAAAATGCCTTCTGAAACTGGCTGTTGGTAGAGGAAAACAGTAGAGGCAATTAGAGGCTAATGAGAACCATGTCAATGCAACAGTTGGTAAAGATCAGGGAGCTGACACCTGGGAAAATGGGCTACCTCTGCTGTTACATGCAACAGACTCAAGGCGGATGTTGTCTCTTCAAAGGCTTTGCACAGGGCCTGGGGATATGGAAACACTTAAGCATAGCAGGAGCCAATTGAGGATGCCCACGTCTGCATGGTCAACACCTCCAAACAGTCCAGTTGGGGTGATGGTGCCCATGTGTGCCCTTGCCCCTGTGAACTCTCTGCTTCCTTCCTGCTGAGCCAGGAACTGAGACACTATTCATCCTCCAGTGCATGGTGGCTGCTTGACCTTGTCAAATAGCCACTAATCATGCTTGATGCCCAACATCTTGGAAAAGTTTAAGAAAGAGCCATGTTGGAATAGTTCAATAGCTGAGGTGAGAATGTCCCCAGAAATGGTGGCTTTGCCTCTCTTTGACATTGCAAAAGGGCAGCCAGAGACATGTCTTAATGCTTACTGCCATTTTAAAAACCTCTACCCCAGGTAAGGTTGGATTGGAGACCAAGACCTCAGTTTTATGTGATTATATTTGTCTCAGAGGTTGGTGATGACTGAGAACCAGGACCATCAAGTTCTCAAGGCTATTTGCCAGATAATCAATATAAAGTGCATTTCCTGCTGCAGAGCAATTTATAAAGCTGGACTATAGGTTACAAACTTGCATCTGATTCCCAAAGTATTTATGGTCTCTCCACCATATGCATAGTCTCTGTATGTATCTCTCTCTGTCTCTCTTTGTCTCTGTCACTCTCTCATAAGACCCACATTAAGTGGCTATTTCTATCAACACCCCTTAACCTTCTTAGGCCTATTTGACATACTATCCTAGATCATACACTGTACTATTGCCTAGACATCCACTTATATTTGAACAAGACATGTCATTTTCAATGCAACCCAATCACCTTAATTATACTCAGAGAGACAACATCACGAAGGCTACACACACACAAATCACTATGACCAATAGGTTCTGGATCTGACATCTATTTTCCCTCCTCATTTTAGCTTCTCTCTTGAATACAATGCTCTTCGTACACCACCTTCACCACCCAGCATCCCCTTTGGCCCCCGTTATCTATGATTGCCAACCTTGTCCTGTTCACTAGACAAACAAACTTAGCCATATGAATATGGAATTCCAACAAAACCATTTGTAAGCCAGAAATAATAGCCAACACATGTAATCCTGGCTCTTTTAAAAAATATTTCTTGGAGCTGGAGAGATGGCTCAGTGGTTGAGCACTGTCTGCTCTTCCATGGGTCCCAAGTTCAATCCCCAGCAACCACATTGTGGCTCAGAACCACCTATAATAGGATCTGATGACTTCTGCTGTGTCTGAAGAGAATGACAGTGTATGCACATACATAAAATAAATAAATCTTAAAGAAAAAATTCTTAGGATATATTAGTGCTACATTATAAAAGACTTGCAAGTAAATAACATTGCGCAGCAAAAACCAGTCCCAAAGTCTGTGCATCTCAGTGAACTTCTACACTAAATAACTATTCTGAAGCTCTGGAGCTTCACAATGGATTTTACATTTTCACTGTTGAGTATATTTTTCACTACCAAAAACTGAAAGATTCATGACTAAGTTAAAACTAAGAAAACAATTAGCTTTATATACTCTTTTGTGACTCAAATTCCCATGTGTGTGTGAAGAGGAGGAAAGGCGTGTTGATGTCTTAATTGAGGTTTCTATTGCTGCAATGAAACATCCTAATGCAAAAGCAAGTTGGGGAGGAAAGGGTTTATTCGGTTTGCTTACACTACCACATTGCTGCTCAGCACCAAAGGACAGGAACTCAATCGGAGCAGGAACCTAGAGGCAGGAGCTAATGTGGAGGCCATGGAGGGGTGCTGTGTTGGGGGCCGACTTTTAGCAGAAAGCGGCTATCAGCTTTGCAGCCATCTTGAGCCATATACCCTGACATGAGACTTGGATTACAATAGCCTACAACAGCTGAGCACAGTCCGATAATCTTGGTTTAGATACCTTGAGATTAAAGGTGCGTGAGATTATAGGTGTGTGAGATTAAAGGTGTGTGACTTAAGAGTATGACTTAAATGAATAGAGATCAGAGTTAGAGACAAGACCTAAGGGCATGATTAAAGGTGTAACTTAGAGGTGTGGCTTAGAAGTTAGACATATAAAAGGCAGAGACAGAACAGATCATGATCAGACTATAGAGAGACGAATCAGACACATCAGACATTAGGTAGAGTCTGCCCTCACCCTCGCTCTTGCTGAACCCCGACCCTCAGACTGGAGGGGCAGTTTGGGCCGGGATACAGTGGCTGCCCAAACGTGGGTTGGCCTGGGCCTCAACATTTTGCCTGGGCTGCGACGTTTTTTGGCTGCCCCAATGTGGGGCTAGTGTGGACCCCAACAGTGCTGCTTACTGGCTTGCTTCCCATGGCTTGCTCAGTCTGCTTTCTTATAGAACCCAGGACCACCCAGGGATGGCACCACGCACAATGAGCTGGACCACCCCATTCCATCACTAAGTAAGAAAATGCCTTACAGCCAGATCTTATAGTGACATTTTCTCAATAAAGGTTCCCTCTTCTCAGATACTTCTAGTTTGTGTGTCAAGTTGACACAAGATTAGCCAGCATATCGTTCTAAGCTTTATAATTATTCATCCAGTCACACTACACAAGAAAACTGCATCTCAAACAAAGCCAAAACATAAAACAGATTATTCCCATAACCACTGAATTCCTCATTCTTTATCTTCAATCTCTTTTGAATGCTTCTCCCCAAATATTTAAGTCTGAGTTAGGTATTGTCCCCACAGTGACCCCTTAAGAAGTTATTAGAGTGGCATTTGAACATTCTTCTCACCTACTCCGCTGCTTCATTTGGACTTCCTGATGGAGGCACTGTGGTGCTCTGTATCACAGAACCTATACCAGGGTTTCAAACATTAGCACAATGACCACACAGTTCTAACTGATACTGAATCTGGCTGTTCCAAAGGTCATTCCAGTTTGATCTTAGGATGATTTGTTTCTGAAGACGTATTTTCTTGGCAGGATAGAACTAAAGTATACCTCCTGTGCATGCTCCTGATAGTTCTGTCTCTCATTGGCAGCGGGTTTCTTTTATTAAATCTCTCTTTCCATTTCCTCATTATCTCCCCTACCCAGCACCTCCCCGGTGTGTGTGTGTGTGTGTGTGTGTGTGTGTGTGTGTGTAAGTGTGTATGTGTGTGTGTGTGTGTGTGTGTGTGTGTGTGTTATCTCTGTGTTCACAGGAGCACAGAGGACAACCTGTGGTATCAGTCCTTGCCTTCCATCTTCTTTAAGATAGCCTTTTGTTGGGCATCTTATATACCTGGCTAGCCCATGACCTTCAGGGGACTCTTTTGTCTCTGCCTACTGTCTTCCTGCAGGAGCACTGGGATTACCGAATCGCACTACTGTGTTAAGCCTTGCATGAGTGTGGGGATTGGAACTCAGATTCTCACACTTATGCAGCAACAGCTTTGCCCTCTGTGCTATCTCCTCATCCTCAGGATAATTTTGACAGGTGATACACGCACCACAATTTCATCTACCTGCATAGAAACTATGAAGATACTGTCGAGTTTTGTGCATAACTGGTTGGAAAATCCAAAGACCTTAAGTCAGATGCAGGAAGCGCAACCCTATATGTCCTGACTCATGTCCTCACAACACTTCCAGGTCCCGAGACTTTGCAGTATGAGATGAGTAGAATAAGCTCTACTTGATTGGTCAGGACATCTGATATCAATCATGTGGAACTTTAAAGTACAGTCTGAATTGACTAAAGTAGAATTGGGAGATAAAGATTGGGGTTTTGACTTGTTTGATTGAATTAAACTTCATTAAAAATTAGACCTACTCTAGGCTCCCAGTGTGGATACATCAAAGTCAATGGTGTTCAGAAAACATAACTGCTACTGGGTGATCTAGAGTCATGGGGGAAGAAAGATCCATGGTGTTTGCTCTATGACTGGTAGGTTATGCTAGACCTGCTGAAGAGACAGATGTATTTGGCTTGGTTCTTACTACATAACCCTGGGAGTCTGTGCTCTTGGAGAAACTTGATCTGACCTTTAGGTCAGTATCTGTCACCAGGAACATCTATAATCTTAGAGAACTCCAAGGTTTCCCAAGTCTTACCAGTTTCTTTTGATTTCCTTTTGATAGACTAAAGCATTGAGGGACTATTTCCACGATCACTTCCAGTTAATAAAATTATTTATTTCCAGTTACTAAAAATATTAGAATTGCTACTTTTCAGGGCCTGTTTGTTTAGTGTAAATCTATTGGCTGACTGTGTGGGCAACACTTGAGCAGACCCATATGTCGGAGTGATGCTTTTGTGTAAAGATTATCCTTGTCTTATTCAAATGCTGATTTCTGAACCGACAAAGATCTGATTCCAGGCTGGATTTTGGTATTGTCAAGCATCTCTTACCTTAGTATTTTAAACATCACCTTCTGATTGTTTAAAATAAAAGGCCTATGGCTTGTAGCAGTAAGCAGAATAGTAAGGCGAGACTTCCAAAGAGAGGAACTCTGGGAAAAAGTCAGGCATGGGAGATTAAGCCAGCCAGACATGGAGGAAGAAGCAGACCAGGACGGAAGGAGAGGTAACTAACCAGCCATGTGGTAGAACTTAGATTAGCATAAAGGGACAATTGAATTATGACCTAGTAGGAAACAACTTTTAGGTACAAGGCCAAAAGCCTATAAATAATATAGTCTCCATGTCATTACTCAGGAACTGGGGTGGGCACAGAAAGGCCCATGGTTACACCCATATCTTACTAGAAATGTCCTGCAGCTCCAGCACAGACCCTCTGTGCTAAAGAACACAGCTGTTGAAGCTACAGACCAAAATCCAGCACCATGGACAGTCTGGCAAACCAGCCAGATCTAGCAGCCTGGGCAGTGCCTACTGTAGGAGGAAATCCACCTGCAAGAGGACTTCTGAAGATTGGGCACTTTGTAGCCCCAGCTGTAAAAACCTTTGAGAAATCTATGCTCATATGAATGAATAAGTAGATCTGCTGGGCGCCTGGTCACTGTTGTTTCATCTTTTCTTGGTTGACTAAGTTAAGATCTAAAGTTAGTGCTGATTGAGGATGGTCATCGATTTAAATCACAGGTCAATAAGCTAAGCTGTCTGAGTTGGGATGACCAAATCATCTCTCTCATATAGATCTGAGCTTAAGTGTCTCCCTTAGGAGCATCTGGCTCTGAGCCCCATAGGGAAAGCATGAGCACACGCCCACTGTTTAGACTGTACTAAGATTCCAATCTCACCATAGTCAGAATGTCTACCCTCAAAACAAACAAACAGTGCTGGTGTGAAGAATGTAAATTAGTGTCACCTCGATGAAAATCAACATGGAGTCCCTCAAAAAAAGTAAAATAAGAAAACTACCCAACAGTCCAGGTTTGTCATTCATGTGTACATTTCCAAGCAGGAGCACACTATGTAGGTCAAGCTACCTTTGAATTCAGAGATCCATTTGCCTCTGCTGGTACTAAAGGCATGTGCCATCATGCCTGGCCCTGCATATCCATATTTGTCACTGCTCTAGTCACAATAACTAAGAAATGGAATCAGCTTAGATGCCCATCAACAGATGAATTAATAATGGAAATATGAATTCATACACACACATACATACACACACACACACACACAGAGATAGACAGGCAGAGAGACAGAGGGATAGAGACAGACAGAGAGAGTGGCACTCAGCCATAAAGAACACCAAGGTCATTTGTAGAAAAATGGTTAGAAATGGGGAACACCAGAGCAAAGAATACAAGTCAGTCTCAATACACTAAATACTGCATGTGTTCTTCTCACATGTTGTGTCCTTCCCAGCCTTGAACAGACTCATCAGACCTTGTTTGCCACACAGGACCTTAACCCCTAGGTGAAGTCATCTGCTTTGTTTACACTTACAACTTCTTGCAAGAACTTAGAAGAAGAGACTGCTTGCTGAGTCTGCTTTGCAATATAATCCAGATGAAACCAAAGGATGGGCTCTGGTGGGCTTTCCCTAGATATACAACTGCTGAATATTAAACTTTGAGCCTTGATCAAAGAACTTTGTATTTGCTCCATGGTTCCATCACCCCTCCATCTCTTTTTCATTTCCAGCCCTCCTTTCAAGTGAACTCAGTTTGTCCGTGGTCGCTGGACGGCTACAACATGTAGATTCCAGAATTTTTTTTAAAGGACATGAAACTAGAAAAGGGACTACTTGGAAGAGGAGGGAATCAGTGAGAGGGGTAGGAGAGACAAGATAGGGAAAACAGGGCAAGATGGTCAGAGTACAGTTTTATATATGTATAAAATGACATAATGAAACATTATTTCTCTAATTCATATATGATATTAAGAAAAAGGAAACTAGAATACTCCTTTGATGGGGGTACCAGCAGCTATTCATAAGACACACTGGAGGGTGACCAGAACAATCCCTGCCAGTCCCACAACATCTCCCCCTGGCTTCTTACTCTGTGTTTGCAGTATGTGAGGTGTGGTCTTTGATGAAGGTATGGCTGAGACTGTCATATAGCCAGGCTCCAGAAGGGTCAAACAAGTTGTTCCCTGCTGTTCCTCTGTTCTTTAGTTTCCTTGAGAAGTCACAAAAAGCTTTCTTGGCTTCAGGAATTCCTGGAGTGGTGTCTCTCAGCCACCTCTTCTGAATACCAGCTTAGGACATATCCAGGAGGAAGGTGAAAACCACTGCTTGGCTTTCGAACCATCATTGGCAATGCACCATGGCCAGCATCAAACTCAGCACATATGAATGGCAAATGGCAAAAGGGAGCATACTGTAGTGTGAAGCTAGACAGTGGAGGCTTAATTAAGGAGGACATTTGACAAGATAAAAACGACAAATAACATAAAGTGTGTCAGAATTCCTGCAGTCATGAAGGCCAAAATGCTGAGTTTGGATAGCAAGAAGAACACATGGGAAGCCGTGAAATATGGAAGCACCTTCAATATGATAAGATCGACCAAGTATTGATCTTCTCACTGATTTGGCTGCACTGAGATGCCATTCTCGATAGAGTCAGAATCACACCATATTTCATAAGATCAGGTTCTAGCACCTTCCTCGACATGTCAACAGAACCATAGTTTCCAAGCCATGTTCAGACTCAGCCTCCCTCCCATGTCTATCACCACTAACTCTGCATCATATCATGTGAAAAAGCTTTTCTTCTTTACTCTCAATTCCTCTGTGACCCTAGCCCAGGCCTATCACAGTTCATGTCCCAGTGTCTTAGCGGCCAACTACCACCCTGTGCTCTCCAAACCCTAGTCCATCTTCCTCTGAAATCTCATCAGTTACCTCAACATACACTTTGTGTGTCAATCTCTGATGAGTAAAAAGCCATGCCTTCCCATTATATTATATTATATTATATTATATTATATTATATTATATTATATTATATTGGAGGTGTTATGAGATTTCACAGCTTCTGGTGTGTTCTTCACGATATCTAAATTCTGTGCTTGGCCTACATGATCCCAGGAATTCTGACACAGCTTATATTATTATTTGTCAGTGCTAGTTTCTCAAAACTGAAACTCTACTGTCTAGCTCTATGCTTCCCTTCTGTGGCATTCACCTCCTTGTAGCCTATCTAGGAAGTGCATCTTTTCCACACTAGTCCCTTGTCCTCTGACTATTCACCATGCACACAAGCCTACATGTGAGTCTGTATGATGACTGGCTCCTCTGTTATTTCTTCTCCTTGACAGCATGGTCAGAGTTAGATAGCACTTAATCTGCTCTATAGTGTGCAGCAAAAGGCACTCAACAATATTTAGTGACTCAGTAAAGTGAAGTCATAGCAACTCTGGAGGGATAGGAGCTGGAGAAAAAGAAGGAGCCCCTCCAGGTCCTTTAAATAACTCTTGGGATCTACAGCTCCCTCCCCCACAACATTTTACCTGCAAAACTGAACCTCCTGGTCGAACTGTGAGTTCTCCGGCTGTGTCCCCTCCTTCAGCTGGCTGACATTGAAAAAGGAGAGCGTGTGGTTGACAAAGCCGTGCAGAGTCCCATTGTGGCTATAGGAGTACTGGTACACAAGGCGGGGAATAAAGTCGGAGGTGACAGCAATGACAAAAGCCTGGGGACAGAATGGCAAGTACGAAGGACAAATCTCAATGAGTCGTGTCTGGAAGGCACAGGGGACATGTAACTGAGGGACTGCCCACCCTTGGGCACACCAGTAAGAGTGGCTACAAGTGTTGACACGGGGGCATCTACCTGTCCCTAAGATCCTGTCCCTAAGTTCCTGTGGCTCACGGTTTTGGACAAAGAAAATGACAATATTGAGTGTTGGAAACTTCAGTCCACCTCTGAGGTACTTGGACTGACATTATTGTTGGCTGAGCCAAAACAGAGTTCAAGGTATTCTGAGACTATCCATTGGCGTGATGAGAGTGGGGCTGGTAGATTGGGCAAGGGAGCTGGAGGCCCTGTGCATATGTCCCTGAGTGAGGGAACACTAAAGAATCAGGAACATAGTTACAGTTTCCTCAATCATCTCCGGGTACTTTGCAATGACTCGTGAAGTAGGAGCTATTCCTTTGTTCATCTTATGAAAGGGGAGAGATGGAAGGGAAGAGGCACTGGACACACTAGATGGGCCATACTCATCCCCCACAGCATTTGGAATGTCTAAGTGCTCTAAAATGGCCAAGAGTAAGCTGAATGCAGGTGAGTGATTGCATGTTTGGATTTGGAGTGACTTTCTGCAAAGAGAACCTTAAATCTTTTTGGCAGCTGTTTATACTATAGTCTGTGCAATAATTAAGGGCCCTTAAAATCTGGTTTAGGTATTTTTTTCTGAATGTATATACATAAGTGGGCCATATCCATATTTGAAAATTAATAACATACGTATAATTATTATAACTGTGATTCATTGAGCACTTCTTTGTCCTCCCGTTATCCTACGTCATTTCTAGAATGTTTCTAAATGGTAGAGGAGACTCCTACATCCTGTTGGTTTGATAAGCAAGCAAGACTTTTAGCAACCAGGGAAGCAAAAATGCCCTGTCACTCTGTAACACAGAATGTAGCTGACATTACGGGTCTCTTTTCTAGTAGACACAGCTCAAAGTAACAGTTGATCTCTCTTCAATTGTGCTTTATTTCTAAGCATTCAAAGGGATGCTTCCTACATCTAAACATTCAACCTGCAGCAGACTGATTACACACACACACACACACACACACACACACACACACACAAAACCTCTTGATCATTTGTGGGCAGGTATCAAGGAACTTGGTTAGAAATCAATACTCTGCTCCCGAGGGAATATGAACTGTGTCTTTCTAAACGTACACCCAGCTGGCTGGTGCCTTCTTGGAAGGAAGAGCTGGAGGGAGGCCCTATCTGGCCACTGTTCATCCAGAGGACAAAAGCAATTTCTCTGCCATGTATATGAGTTTGGCAAGTACCCCTTTTCTTCCTCATCTTAGCTGAACCTACAGGGCACACCAGACCATGAGAGTGATTAAGGCTTTGCACTGAGAATTTTGAGGAATTAGGAACTGCAACCTAGGCAACATTCCAGGTACAAAAGAGAAGAAACCAAATGGAAAGAGATGGGCAGATAGGGCAAATTGTTTCTTCGTTATTCTTGGCTCCCAAAAGATCTGATTTTGACTCTTAATGCCAAGGCATATAGTCATATGGACAAGTGCCTTTTTCTTAATAAAATTTAAAGCTAAATTGCACTGCCAGGCAGCAACATGAGTTACATACAAGGCTTGTGTAAACACAAAGCAGGAGGTTGTCTAAAGCAAAGCTCTAAACAGGAAAAGCTGGGAGGTAATGAGATTGTTTCCTGCTTCCTGGGCTCTCTGGAAGCTCCTCCCTTGGAGCTAAGGCCTTCTGAATGCAAACACTTACATTGATGATGACGGAGAACTTGCCAATTCCAGAGAGAATGTCAAACCAAATTCCTGTAAGACAGAAGTGCAGGCATCTCTGGTTAGTCCCAACCTGGCATCAGAGACAGCAAGGCCCAAGAATGGGATGACACTGTGTAGGTAGGTTCCCTGGGGAGGCTTTCTGCCCCCTTCCAGAACTGGGCTTGGAGAGAAAAGCTTAGGGTGCTCTTGTCTGGAAGCTTAGGGGACAACATAGGGTTGTTAAACGACTTCTACTGGCCTTCCCTCATCCAAGGAAGGAAACAGAAGTTCTAAGGGGTGAAGAAAGGGCTATGCTGCCCCCCTGAGCTCTGTGGAGCAGGAGGAAGGAACCTCATGGGGAGAGAAAGGGGGAGCGCCAGGCCTCAAAGGGGGGTGAAAAACATACCAATGTCTTTGGTCCTCACAGCATCTGGGCGCCTCAGCTCTGTAACAAACTTTTTTGCATCCAGCCGCACTTCAATGACATTGTTGAGGAGAGCAAACACTGGGGCCAGAGGAAAGGAGGCCACAAAAAGGGTGACAAAACCAAACTGGATGACTAGAAGAGAGCACACAGGAGAGGCTTCAGCAGGGAACGGTGGGAGCGAAGACCATCTCTATTCTGTGGCCCCCAGTTCTCTCTATCAAGGTCTCCTTCCTCCCTTCCTCGCTGTCTTCCTACAGCAGCGATGTGTGACTGAGACACTTTCATCTATCCCTTACTTGCAAAAACTAATCATAAGGGTTGGTAAGCTCTGTAAGTAGCCAAAGAGGAAATACATTTGAACTATGGTTTATCTTGTCTTACCACAGCTTCTGCCATTCCTCCCAGTTGTGGTTGTGCTTCCAATAAAGCTTTATTTACAAAAGCAGTCTACAAAGTAGGCTGAAATTGGCCTTCGGTTGTCAGCCTTTAGCATAGCTTTAAAAACTCTCAAAGTTGGACACTCCCCCACCCCTTTGAGATGAGTCCTGCTGCTATACAGACCTGGTTGACCTTGAACTCTTGATCCTCCTGCCTCAGCACCCCTACCTACCCGACCCCAAATGCTGAGATTATTCACATGCACCACCAGGTCTAGCTTGGGTCTCCTTTTCCATACATAGATCCATTGCTTTTCTTTGGAAAGAATTCATTCACCACACGTTTATTGAGGGCTGGAAAAATATCAGGCATTGTGCCAAGTATTTGGGGAGGCAAAGGCCTAGTCCTGTTGTGGAGGAGCTGGGATTAGAGAGCAGAGATAAGTGTATGTAAAGACATTCACTAGAACTTTTGCAAATGTGCTCTGAGAGGGGGAAAAAGAATGTGCTAGGGTCAGAGAAGCAAAGGAGACAGAGCTGATGTCCGATCGGGTGGGGACTAAACAAAGTCTCCATGTGGATGACCTCGGCAACATCTAGGAAGTGGAGTGTGTGTGTGTGTGTGTGTGTGTGTGTGTGTGTGTGTGTGTCTAGGAGGAGCCAGAGAGAATTCTGAGCTATAGGAACAGTGAACAAAGGTACTCGGCAACCATCTTGCAGCTCTGCCTGGAGCCTGGCCACAACCTCCCAGCCACCTTCCTTGTTAACAGACTTCTGGGGCTTGCAGCACACATACCATGTCATCTGACCCTGTCATCTGACCCTCCCTACTCATAAAAATTCCCGTGTAATCCCCTTTATTTACTGAATAGAATCCAGATTCCTTGTTTTGGCACACCGGTGATGCAGTGTATTCTAAGCTGTCTCTCTAACCCCATTTCCAAAATGCCCCCACACAACAATCCTGTTCCTGAAGCAGCCAGTGCTCAGCCCTGCTGGGACTACCTACTCAAGTTTCTTTATTGTAAAGCCAACAGCTTTATATGCTCTGGGGTGGGGGTGGGCGGAGGCTCTTTGCACATTTGTTCCCAGGGAAGTCATCTTATTTGGATTCCCCACACATTACCCACAGGTATCAACCATTCTGTCCCTCAGTTACAGCAAGTGCAATTAAGCCTCATAAAATAATCCTCACCAGGTTGGCATCTCGGACTGCACATGGAAGTACTGAGTACGCATATGATGTCTGATACCTAATAATTGTTTAATAAATGTAACATGAACATGTGGGAGTGGGGAGATGGCTCTGTGGGTGAAGAGTTTGCTTCCCCAGTTCCCCTCCCCCAAACCTACATAATTGTAGGACACTCATCTGTAATCCCAGCACTGGTCAAAGAAAACAGCTGAACAGCTGGCTTTGCTGCCTACCTAAATGCCAAGGTCCACGTTCAGGGACAAATCCTATTTAAAAAAAAAACAAAAAACAAAAAAAACACCAAGGTGAAAAGCAGTAGAGGGCTGTTTGTAAAGCCAACCTCTGGCTTCAACACACACATATATGCATATACCAAGGCCCAAAGAGTAAGTTATTTATGTAAGTAATAAGTTAGCTATGTATTATACATACTGTTATTCTTAGTGAGAAACATATCAGCATACAGAAATGATTAAAATGTATACTGTATAGCTACATGCTAAACAGACACAAACTTAAGGTTTGGAGGCTCAGTGAGTCTGAAAAAATCCAGACCCCACGTTTCAGATGTGTCCCTAACCTGACTCGGTCTCTTTCTGCACTTCTGTTTAAATGGACAGACAGCTCAGAGGAACTGATTTAAATTCCCTAAGGTGAGATCTGTGATGCTGTGACTCTTGTGCCCTTAGACAAGCATCGTGTCCCAGGGTAGTTATATAAAGAATGAGAAGACAGGAACCCAAACACAAGAGTGTGTGTGTGTCCATACACAAAGAACACAAGCCAACAGTGTTGGGCCTTGGACAAGGTAACTCCATTTAACCTGGGCCCTTCAGGCACTTAGAGGGCGTGATTAACAAGTCTCCACCTCCAGAGATTTAAATATTAATGAGTTATCTAAAGGCCAGGGGCGTAGCTAATTAAGTTATTCCCTCCCCTCTTCCACCTCCCTATAAAAGGCCAGGTGAGCCTGGCTTTGGGGGAGCGCTCATCATCTACACCCACTCTCCACGCCATGAACAATAAAAGCTTTGGGAAACTCCACGTGTTGCCTGATCTGCCGCCACCAGGTTCCCAGCCTTTAGAACCTTGAACAGCAGCCTCCGCCTCCGCCTCCGCTGCCAGTCCGCGGCGGCTGTGTGAATGTGGGACCCTCAGCCAACGGCCAGGACCTCCCTCCCCCTCGAGATTTCTTCCCCACACAAGAGCACTAAAAGTTTCCAGAGAAAACTCACATGAAACTATGCCCAGCCAAAATGCTTCTGAGTTGGCAGGCTTTTTGCCTCACAGGCTTGGCCACTGCTCTTGCTCCTATATCCCTGGCTTCTGCCTTGTCCTAGATGCCCAGTGGATTCTCCGTGGGTTCTAGGAGACCAGTAGGTGTTATTGACGGGGAGATATCTTAGATGCATGGTTGGACTCCTGGAAGAGCTAGTTGGTAATAGAGGTAGGGAAGGATGTGCGAGTCCTCACTAACACTCTCAGTCAATTACAAATGCAGCATCCTGGAGCTTCAAAAATGGCGTGCAGGGGGAAAGCCCTTGCCACTCAAACTTAGTGGCTCAAGTTTAACCTTCAGAACTGCCATAAAAAATGTGGATGCAGAGGAATACACCCAGAATCCCAGCAGTGCAATAGCAAGTTGGGAAACTGAGACAAAAGAACTGTGTGAAGGCTCATGGGCTAGGTAGTCTGGAGAACACATATAATGTCTGACACCTCACTATAGAAACAAGAGTGGCTCCATCTCAGAAACAAGGCGGAGAAAGAGAACTGTCTCCCCAAATTCATTTTTGGATACCCGCTACACTTACAAAAAATAAATAATAAAAGTTTTACCTGGCCTATCTTTTAAAAGATGACGCATTTCTGGAAATTTTAATTTGGGACTCAGGGGTAAGGGGCTAGGACAGAAGAGACAAAGGAGAGTGGAAATGACCAAGGGAAACGAAACAGAGATTGATGTCCTTTTCTGAAACCTGTAACTTGCATGTCTATATTTGAACACATCTGTAGATGTTGATCAACTGAGAACTGCCCACCTTCCTGAACCAGGAGGTCCACTACACTGTATCCCACCTTCAGTCTCAGCACAGTGGCCCCACTATCACTAAAGGCCAATGCCACACGGTTCACACAGTTCTGCCATCACCACCATTGCTGGGTTTCCCTTATATACATGCTACACACCTCCTCCCACCATAAAGCCAACCATCATTGCTTGGTCTACCACTGTCTCCATGCCCACTCAGAAGCAGCCATTTGGTCTCCCCCTCCCCAATAAATCTCTTACATGAGGTCTGTTGTGTTGGGTGATTTTTGTGGCATCCCTTGGCCCCTGATAGTCAGATACTTTTGGCTGCAAAACTTGATCATAAGGAACTTCTTTCAGAAGAACTGAATACCTGAGAGCTTCAGAGGGCACCATGGAGTGGAAAGGGGCAGTTTACTTTTTGATGGGTTGCTATCACATATAGCATCTGCCAATGGTTCTGGGAAATCCAGCATCCTTGCAGTATCACAGAGGAAGTGGGACTTTCCTCTTATGCTTGTCTCTTTAGTGAACTGCCGTCCTCAAGGGATAGATTTCACCTTCGCAAATTGTCCAGACACAAAATCTTGTTTTAACATGACTATTTTCTAGTGCCAGTGTGCTGTGCTCCATAGTTTCCACTCATTATTCAGATCTCATAATAAAAGCTTCAGTCTCCCACCCCGACATGTAAATCAGTGTGGCCAGCATGGGGCAACCTCAGAAGAGTGCCACAGGATGCCCTTGCCCCTTCTCTGCAGGTACTCCAAGGTATCCAGAGCCACAGAAATCTCTTCTCTACACACATCCTGATGTTACAGGTGTTTCCAACATGGACTGAGTACCCTTGAGCATTTCCAAGAGGTAATCCAAAGAGCCAGAAGTAAACAGCAAGCCTTAAATTAATCCAGGGGAGAAAAGCATATATATATATTCTCCCGCTAGCATGCAGATGCCAAATCCAAGACTTGTTCTTTTCAAGGAAAAGTCTAGAGGACTGAGTCAGATAGGAGCCCTGCTGGGTTCACTTCAGAGGACACAAGGATGCCGGCCTTCACCAACACCAACATTTGTTTCTAAAAACAGCCAGCCTCCCTTAGGACAAGAGAAACACAGGAAATCCTCAGTGTGGCTGCATAATAGAAGCCAGCTTGGCTGGGCCAGTGATAGATTAACCCTGGCCAAGCCAATTAAGGAAGAATCCATAAGTTTATTTTCAACTAAATCTTTACAAAGGCTGCCATAAAGTGCTCCAGAAATGTTGGTTGGAAGCATAGAGCCTGGAAACAAGTCTGGGCACAAACTCCAGGGGTTTCCTCTGCTCACACTCAGCAGCCAAGAGCCTTACAAACTAAAAGCCAGCCTTACACTGTCTAATGCTGGAGACAATTAACATTGTGAGTGATTACCTGGGCTTGGGCTAAAATAACAAGGAGGAGCGGAATACACTGAACAAGACAGCAGCCAGCCGGGACATTCCGGGACAGTCTACTTAGAGAAAAAAATCAATGGTGTAATAAAGAAAACAGAACACACTTGCCAGGGTGGACAGAAAAGCTAAGCATGGAACAGAATTCTGAGTTTTCATTCATTTATTTAAAAGTCATCAAGGAAAATATCTACCCTTCCATTTTATGTACACATACACAAACACACACACCCAGTGAAGTCCAGACCCTTGACTTGGCATTCAAAGTCCATTGTGATCTGACCCAAACTTACTCATTTCTTCCTGTCTAGCCCAGTATTCTGTCCTTAGGGCTAGTGTTTAGCAGGAATGCTTGAGGTCAACCCTCCCTGTTTTCCAACCATTTCAAAGCATCTGTGATTTCAGAGCCTCTCTGTATATTTTTTTCTCTATGGTCTGCTGAGTAAATTGTTATTCATTGTTCAGGCTCAACTCTGACCCCACTCCATTCACCTCCACCCCATGAATCTCTCTTTCCTCACTTCCCAACTTCCCCATCTAGACTGAAGTGCAGTGGGCATCACTCTTCTCCTCTTCCTTCCCACAATGCCTTGTATTTGCCACTTTCTGTTTATTTGACCTGCTCCTGGAGGGGGGCAATCCGGAGCTCAAGCAGGGACCATATTTGAGTTTTTACTGCATCTATATGGCCCTCTTGTCATATAAACAGATACTTAAGTGTTATCTATTTTACAAATGGAGCTTATTCTTCCTCTTTTTCTTTCTCTCCTTCTCTCCCTCTCTCCCTCTTCCCCCCTCCCCCTCCCCCACACAGGGCAGAAAGCAAAATGTATGAACTGAAACCACTCTCTCCCGTCAGAGTGCTGTGAGGAGTCTACAACTCCACACAGCAATTCTCTCGATGTTTGCTGCTGTGACCAGCACAGGAAGGACACTCTGGGGAAGGACAGAGGAAGAAAGTCCCAACTCTAATGAAAATGTGACAACTCTCTTTAATCCCCACTCCCTTCCATTTAGCAAAAGCAAAGCTTCCCATTTAGGAGGACTGAAAAGTGGGGTCTTCACCAGAACTAGATAATAAGACCCTATAACTAAAGACACCCTAAGTTTGTAGTTGCAAGAGACAGAGGAGTCAAGCTGGAACCTCGTGTCTGCTGGTAGCTCTCAGTGTGCCAGAGGGTGCTTTGGGCTGACAAAGGGCATCAGTAATCTTACCCAGCTCTGAACCTTAAGACTACAATACCAAGCTGCCAAGCATGATGAGCCCACTTGAACAACTGTGACCAGCTGCTCCCTGATTGGATTTAGGGTTGGCTTCACAAGTGGGAACCCATGCCTGGTACTAGAAACCTGGCCAAACGCCCATGGGGAAGTCATAGGCCTCAGCAGATAACATTCCTGTTTGTTTGCTAAATGATGGTAAACTGCCTTCTAAATATCTGTGTTTGTGACCACAGACAAACGCTACTCTAGCCCCTAATCAGTGGAGCTTCCCTTTGTGGTGAACAGCACTCAATACAGAGACAGGTGGTTGTCTGAGATGCTGAGACTCAGTGTTATGTGAACATCAGCCCTAGACAAGATGTTTACACCACACTTTTGTGGCTCAGGGAACACTGCAGGAGAAGAGACAGAAACAGAAAGAGCCAGAATATAAGGAGAAGGGCTATGCAATGTCACATGACATGGCCATTGTAATCGTGAAGTCATAGCAGCTATGGACACTAGGCCTGAACGGAACTGGCCCTGCCAACAGTAAGTCATCTGTGTGGGAGGGGCTCATGGGACCTTACTGCTGAATGGATTGCCTATGGATTCTGAGAAAAGGGGAAACATTGCCTTCAGTTATGGTCCCACCAAGGCCCCAGCGCATAGTTCTCTACCTGTGGTCACACAGGCAGCCCTGGTTAAAGTCACTGGGTCACAAGACAGAAGGACACACATGAGGGGAAATGTGTGTGCAAAGGGAAGGGAAATGAAGAAGACAGGAGTGAGAACATCAGAATGTGCCATATAAACACATGTAATTATCAATGAACCAATGAACAAAACATAATAAAAACATTAACACTGATAGCAAAAATAAGATTATAAAAGAAAACAGGCAACTGACCTATCGTGTCTGGTAAGTTTACAAGAAAGGTCTGATAAGTACAAATTAGATCCTCTGAGAGAAAAATGTAGGGAGAATTGGGGAAGACCAAGGAAGGGCTCTCAGTATAGCCCAACACTGAAACAGTTGGGAACTGTATTTTCCAGTGTGATTATGTTTGAGATTCTGTGCTACCAATGTCTTTGCATTAATCTCTACTGCTAGGTTTTCCCTCTCCATTTTTATCTTATGAAAAACGGGAAGGAAACTGAGTCCTTAAGGGTCATCATTTTTTGAGAAGCAGGGATGAGCGATATAGGGGAGGGAGGGCACGTGGTGTGTTTGTTCTGCTGAATGGTCTTGGAAAAGCACGTGGTGCTAATTCAATGCTGTCCGTTTCATAAACCCTCGTTTTAAAAATATGCCCCGCCATCCTTGTCTCCTAAGAGTGTCTGATGATAAACACAAAGGCCTTGGGAGTGTTGATGGCTAAGAATAGATGGGGCCATGGGAAGGATGGGGTTTGGATCACGTCCTCAGCCAGGGTCACTGATGCTGGGGAAAGCAGTAGCATGTGTGACAGACATGTGACCTGTCAATCTTCACCCTTCACTTCCCACTCCCTCACTTGATCTGCCAGTCATTCAACAAGCATCTATCTACTAGAGTCTACCTATGGACTTCATACTCATCACTAGAAAGCAAAGTGGTTTCTATGGTACTGTGGTCCGGTTGTGCTCTTCTCTCCACTGAATTCATGTGTTAGAATTGGATCTCTGAGAGGCGATCTGACCTCGTGGATGTGTTAATGTCATTATAGGACGAGGTTAATTGTCAGGATAAACCCAAGTTTGTCGCCTCTTTTTCTATATTCTCTTGTGCTCTCTTGCCCTTCTGCCTTCCTCGGGTGGGATGACACAGCAAGGAGGGTCTCATCAGTCAGTCTCTTGAACTTCTAAGAGTCCAGAGCCATGAGCCAAATATATCTTTATTGTTTATAAGCTACCCAGCCTGTGGCGTTCTATTACAGCAGCTTGAAGCCGACTAAGCTAAACAGACTGCTATTATTCTTTTAAGAGCTCAAGAAAGCACTCAGGAAGAGGAGTGCATGAACATCCTAGACAGTACCACAGTCTGACCGCGGCTGCTAGCACTGGGTGCTTGGAGCACCAGGCACGAATAACTTGTTTCCCCTCAGGAGGTCCCTGGAAAGCACATACAATTAGAAATCGCTGGGTTTGCCTTGAAGACCAAGTGAAAGAGACGAGGAAGGCCTGCTCAGAGCCGAGAGTTAAGATCTTTCCCGCCCAGATGACTGACATTCACAAGCTACCTAGAAAAATAAACACAGCAAGTAAAACCCCATTCCATTCTGTCTGTGGTTGACACAATGGACTGGGTCCACTCGGAAACTTCAGGAAGCTGAGGCAGGAAGAGACAGGCTTGGAGTATCAATTCAAACATTAAGAACTTGACACATGAAATGTCAGCGCAACACCTGGACAAACCTCTAAGGAGTGGTTTCTGCTAAGCACATTCGTGGAGACATGAAGTGATCTGTGTGCCCTTGTTTACCTCCTTGTGTGTAGGGACATACACTACACACAGACACACCACACACCACACACATACACCATGTACCACGCACCACACACACACCAAACACACACATACACCACACACATACCAAACACACACCACACACACATACACCACACACATACCAAAACACATACGCCATACGCACAAATACACCCCACCCACAAACACGCACACACAGAAACACAGACACACACACAGAAACACAGACACACAGACACACACCATACCACAAACACCACACACACGGACACACCATACCTCCCCACACTACACACACCACAACTCCCCACACCACATGCACACACAGACTCACCACACCACACACACCACACCACACACACACACACACACACACGACACCACACCACGCCTCCCCACACTATACACCCACCCACACCAAACACACATACCACACACACACACGACACCACACCACGCCTCCCCACACTATACACCCACCCACACCAAACACACATACCACACACACACCCCACACATACCACCCCACACACACATAAGCAGAGAGTGTGGAGGGCAGCCATGAGCCCACCCTTCCTTCCATTTATCCATATAGATCACATTATTATGGCAAAGCAACTGACAAAGGCCAGGAAACCAGGTAAGTCCAGAAAGGTGCTTCCAAGAGGCATTATTGCGACAAGGACCCTTGCATACTTTATTCTTTTCTCTCCATATGGCTGTGAAAAAGTCAACAAAATGAAAATAAAATTAGACTTGAAAAATAAAAAAAAAATGTATGAAAACTTTATTGAAAAAGAAATAAAGAAGTCAGAAAACAGGGAAAAAACAAACATGCACATTCTAGGGACCATAATGTGGCTAGATCACAATGACAAGCTTGCCTTCTGAGCTCCCCACTGTTTAAGGAGAAATAGAAAAGAGGTCCTTCCACCTGTTGACCCCTCAGCATCCTTCCTCTGTTTACTCCCTCCATCCTTGGTCCTGGCACTGGCCAGGCACCTTGTGGAGTAGTGATGTAGCATCCAGATATGGCGCCACTGTTTCTAAGTATGCATGAGAGGAATGATACACAATATGGACAAAATCAAGCAGCTTTTGCCTCAGACGTAAAGGAAAACAAGTGGCCTGGGACTGACCGTTTCCCAGAAACCCGGGAGCAGGGACTTCTGTGCTGCATGAACTGTGGTTAAGTGCCCTTTACAGAGAGGGCAGGTACCCAATTATCCAGTGGGCTGACTCAGTTCTGTAAACAGGACAGCCCAGGGAAAGGAATTTCCCAGTGCTCTGAGGCACTGTCTAGGAGCACACACTCAAGAGTTTTATTCGACTAGCTTTGTGTTTTGCTCAGGGACAGGAACTGAAACTCGCCCTGAATGGGGGTTGCACCTTGCAACAGAGGCACATCTGTGTGCCTTTGTCCCCACTCCTGGCACCAAATTTGTGTAATTGTTGCAACTGTGTCTCTCACGGTGTCAGGTATATGGCCAAGCCTATTTCACATCACAACTAACCCGGAAGCAGAGAGTAAGGTTGGAACCAGAGGCCAGGATATAAGCCCTTGCTTCGAAAGGGAGCACCCCCCCACCCCCAACAAATAGCAAAAAAAAAAAAAACAGATGGTGATCACCATTCAAAATATGAGCCTGTGGGGTACATTCCAAATTCAAACCACAACTGTGGTAGGCCATTTACTCATTTACTCTCGGGATGAGAGTATCCCTGATGCCTGTGCATCATGGATAAGGAGATTCTACACCTCAAGGTGGGACAGGTCATCCCAGATGAGTCTATACAGTCAAGGGGCCTGAGAGCCTCTGCAGAAGGTGATGTCTGTGGGGTGTGAGAACCATTTGGCTTTGATTCATTATCTTTTTCCTTCACCAACAAACACTCCACTGTGTTTACTATGTCTAGTCTATTCCTAAGAAGCTTCTCCCATGGACACAGGCCTTGCGTTCTGGTGGGGAAACCTCATAGTGCTATTCCTTATGTATCAGGATAAAAATAACAATTTTATCAGTTTTATCAAGGATTTCATCTGGATCTTGTCCTGTCGTATACAGGATTAAATTTGGAGCAAGTCTTTTTTCCTGCCATGTACTGCTCTATAAGAGAAAATCTATTCTATTCGCTACAAGTGTTTGGAGAACTTAACTTGCAGCTCTTACAGCAGAGGAATTTCTCCTCATAGGGCCCTCAGGGAGAGTCCATAACTAGGCTGTGAGAGGCCTGCGGTAAAAGAGCTTTGAAGCCTCCTTTTGGGGCTGGGGACAGTGATGATTAATGCTTTGTCCTGCTTCTGGGCCAGCTTTCTCTCTCCCCTCAGAGATGGGGGAGGGGAAGCTACCCTTGAAGTCTTTCTTAGTAAGCTCTTCAGGAAGAGGGTTTGATATCGGAGATTCCCTTGAAAGCGTGGCTGCTCCCCACACAGGTTTTCCAGTAATCCCTCACTCTCAGGTTTCCCTTTGTCTGGAGCCAGCCCATCCCCACACCCACCACTGCCCAGAGGAAGCCCCCTCCCCTCAGAAGAACTTCCAGCCTCCACTCCAGCTTCCCCTTCACCTCAGGCCCCTCCCCCGGAGTTGCTGCCCCCCCCCCCCCCCCCCCCCCCGGCCCCAAGCTTCCATCTCAATTTAGAAAAATGTAAATATAATACATCTCTCCCTGCTGCCGCCCCCCACTGATGACCTGCCCTGCCATTACAACAGACAGGCTGTAGTGGGCTCAGCACACTTCCTGTCTGCATGGGTGGTCCTGGGGATCTTGGGAAGGAAACTGACAGCTGAGAGCAAGGCCCAGGATCACTGTGTCAGGCACACCAGTGGGAGTGGGCAGCTTTGGTTTCAATTGCTCATTTTTGTTCAAAGTCCAAGACAAGTGGCCTTCTGGAATTGGGGAGGTCTAGCCAGTTGAGAAGGAAGGAAGAAAAGAAAGCTCACTCCCCTGTCTCTCCCAGAGTCAAACTTTCTTACCAGGCCTTATCAAAACCTCTTGTAGAATGGTCAAGACAGACAGTTCTAGGCTCAGTTCCACCAGTGAGCCACTGGGGTGACTTTTAGCAGCTCACGTAGCCATCAGCATCTTGGGGTTGAGGTGCACAGTTTAGCAGTTATACATAAGGGAAGATACGAGAATCAGAAAGGAACCTGGGGTCACAACTCAGATGTCTGAAACTCTTTATGGTACTTAGAACACTCCCTCACAAGAAACATGGACGTGGCACTCACTTCCACAGGCGAGTTGAGAAGCTTTTCTCACTATCACTGGGCACCACACTACAATCTCAGAAAAGAAAGAGCACAGCGATTCAGTTTATCCTATCCCCCCACATGCTAGTTACACAACACTTCTGACACCATCAGGGTTGACCATAGTTGACAAATGGGTCTTATCACATCCCCAAAAATGCATCCTCTGGTTTAGCTCCCTGTATGATGGTAGAAAAAAGGCCCAGAAAGACGGCAAGCTCAAGGCCATACTCCTAGCTAGAGGCAGAAGTAGATCTTCACCCCAGACACACAAAGCAGTCTGGGAATGCACAAAGGCAGGAGGTTGCTATGGGCCTTACAGTGATCAGAGAAAGACTCAAGAGATGACAGACTTTGCTTTGAGGACAAGAGTGAGGAAGAATCAGAGGTAAAAGACTGATGACTGTGTCACCTGGTTTATTAGCCGTCCCGAGGAATGGCAGAAACTATTACTTCCTAGGAGGTTGAGTTGTCTGCTCTTTGGCCTTCAAATTGTTTCCCAGAGCTGCCATGTAGGAGCTAGGAGCGCATGGATGGGCTCATGTTACACCTTCTCTTATTTCCCTGGCTTACTCTGAGAAGGAAGGAATAATAGCCTAAGGTGGGGGAGGGGAGCAGGCAGAAGTGTAGCAGAGGATAGGGAACATGAAAGAAAGGAGGAGGAGGAGGAGAAAGAGAAAGAAGAGGAGGAGGAAGAGGAAGAGAAGGTAAAAAAGAAGAAGAAACAAGAATAATACACTCTTGATAATCCACCCACTGGATTATCAGCCCATAAATACTTGAGGGCTGACCAGCAAGCAATGTTCCTGCCACATTAGGTGCCTGCAGCATAGAGGAGACAAGGACATAAATGGATACCCTCACTTGCACAGAGACTCCCTTACAGGGTTGTCTAGAATGTTCTCAGTACTCATTCTGTGAGAGGCTCTGGGCAACACTCTGTAAATCAAGGAAGCCTTGTCCTTGTAAAGCCTCGTGAATTTCTTACCATTGGGAACCTAGAGTTTAGGAAGCAGTGTCTCAGAAATCCTGCAGGGTAAGGGCCTAAAAGATGAAGGGAAAAGACACTTCAAGAAGCCAGACACATAGACCTGGCTTTACACGCATGACTGAAAAGACTTGGGGAATGGCAGAGCAAAAGGAATGTGCAACGTTGGCCAGAGAAAGGGTGGGAAGCTAGGTGTGCTCTTGAGCAAGAGCGACAGGATCCAAGAACCAAAAGACAAGCAGTGGTGGCGAGCCCATCCAGGGAGGTGGGTTGAGGCTGTAAAAAAGCTCCAGGAAGCCAAGAAGATGTGCAGTGGAAGTGGCTTCCAAAGACATTTCACAGGGAAAACCAACGTAGACGCAGTAGACCTACCAGGTGTGGGTTTGGAGAGAACAGGTGTGAACAAAGAGTGGGGACCTGGAAGTCACAGACATGGACACTAGAGGACAGTGAGAAAGAGGACCCAAGCTCTTGAGGGAACTAAGCCACCCTGAAGACTAGCTTAGAACTGCTTCCTCTAGCACTGCTTTGGGGATCTTGGCTGCCTCATAGGAAGTCTCAAAACACACATGGGTTGTTAACTGGAAGATGAGCCGTCTGGGTTGGGTCCAGTAGATAGTTCCTATAACCCAAGGATGTCTGATGACTATCCAGTTAATTATAAGAGGAAAACAAGTGAAGAGAGGATGTCCACCCTGGCAAGAGAGGATGTGTTCTAAGGGAAGCAAGTGGATCCCTCCCTATGACTATCAGACTGTTGAGACCACAGATCCCAAAGAAGTAAAACTTTCCCTAGGCATCACATTCTAGTAAAAAGACGTAAGTGGAACCCCTGGTGCCAGCCAGAGAAAGAACTGACCTCCCAGCAAGGGAGTTCATACAGTTCTGACAGCTTATTCACCACCTAACAAGACAGACCTGAACAACAATAATGATGGGCTGACCAAGGATGGATGGAACCATGCTTTGATCAAGTCTGCCTAACTGTGTTTACATATCGCCCACCATTTAAGCCTAAACCTCATGTCAGCACCCTAAAGATTGATGGGGTGGGGGTTCAGGGTCACCGGACTCCTTTACTCATTTGAATTCCCAGCGTGGCCATATTACATGAGTCCCCCTTCTCTATTCTCTTTTATTTGTCTCAATGATGGGCACATTGAGAACTAGTGGCCAAGCCTGTTGAGACTGTCAGAGCCCAGGTTTAACCCTATAAACCCTATAACAAAAGATATTTCTCTATCACACATCTCTGAGTGATTGAAAGCCCTGATCTCTCTTGAAGGGCCAGAGACTGGAGTTTTTTTCCTATGGCAGAGAGGGTTTCCTGGTCAGTGTCTGCTTGAAGGGCTCTCTATGTCTGTCTTCTGAAACTTCAGGGTACCCAGGCCACATCTGTTGTCATTGTAGCTTGATATCACAGCACTGCCCTCAAGCTGGCTGGAGGCCAACAGCAGGTGCCAGCCTTGGGAAGATGAGTCTTGAAGCTCAAAGCAAAGCTTTAAGGTCGAGGCTGTGGTGAAAGCCTGGTCAGACTTAAGTTCTTCTCTGTTCACTTCTAAGAACTCAATCCCCCAAAGGATGCAGAAAACTAGAACTGGAGGCAACTTTTCTTTGAGAGAAACCCTGATAATAAGCATGGATTGCAATTATTTCGGGAGCTGAAGATTCATATAAGAAATACCTGAATATGCCCATGGGAAAGAAAGGGACCTTTGCATCGTGAGATGAGGAACAGGGCTCTGCTTCTCCACCACTGCAGGAAGGAGGGGAGCAGAGCTCTTCATTTGAGATTTTGTTGAGCTTTTCTGTCTACCTTCCAGGACCTGTGCTCAGGGAGATGAGTAGAAGACTAAGACACAGGTCTTACTCACAAAGTAATCCTGTCTTCCAAAGGGTACAGGTGAAGGACATGCACGGGAGACGACCTGGTGGGAGGGTGGGGCATGGAGAAACATCAGAAAATGTTTCCAAGAGCAAACATGTCTGAATCCAAACAGCTCTGCAAGAGCCTGTGGACAGTGGGCTAGGCGAGTACAAGCAGGTGCAGCTGTGGTATGAGTGACCCCAACATTTAGGCCTGCCCTTCTGAAAGGACAGCCAGAGGAGAGAGCACGCTCATGTGTGCCTTTGCGTGCTACCCTAGGGAAAGTCAGAAGTATCTTAAGAAGATATATTGCTTGCATGTGAGAAAAGCTGTCCTAAACATTGAAAAAGGAGCTATGAGAAGGAGCAGGAAAGGAAATGGGGAGACAAGGCAGGCTGTGTGCAGTAATGCAAGAGAGGGGATTGACGCAGGCTGTGTGTGCAGGAATACAAGAGAGGAAGGAGAAGGCTTAAGCAAGAACTCAAAAGAACACAGTCTCCTAATAAGAAAGGTCCCAGGATCCTGTTGGGCCTCTCTCTGGATAACACTGGTGCCAAATCAGAGGAGAGGGAAGTTGAGAAGCAGGTGGCAAGCTGCTTTTGTTAACAAGCATTGACTCTGCACTTAGGTCCAGAAAGGAACTGAAAGCAGGCAGAAAGCTTCACATCTCTGTCTTCGATTTGAGTCTGGACTTTGGCTGAAGTTATAGAGTTAACACATTGTCTTTAGCCTTTCTTCTTGAGTCACCCTGGATTCTAGGAAGAACAAAACCTGGTGGGACAAACCATACTTCTGCATAAGACATCTACCCATGAGGACAAGGCTCCACCTTCAGGTAGTAACAGATTAACAACTGAACAATCGATCCTACCATTTTAAGGTTCAGGAGATGGGTATGTGTCCTTGTTCTTTTTCTCATTGTGGTCACTTTAAATACATCTTTGTTTTTTTTTTTTCTGCTTTTCAGTGTTACTGTGCGTTTAACTAGATAAGCAGTTAAGCCTAGTTTTGACATGTTGAGATCAGACTGTTCTCTGCTTTCAGTGACTCCATATTGTTTAAAACAGTAGTTTTCCAAACTGTGCCCTGCACTAAGAGACTCCATTTTTACAACCAACTTTGGACTCCAATTTGAGGATAAAGGATGCTGCAGCACTCAGTGGACATGTGGATTATACTATCTGTGCAGCACCATCCTGAAGTACAGACTGATGAAGACTTACTCCTGGGAGAAGAAACAGTACCACACTATACGTGTTTCAGCATGTATTGAGACCGTACAAGAACACGAGTATTTTAAAGTCATACCTGGGAAAACTTAGATACAACAAACCAAGGAAAAGTCTTTAATTCTCTTAACTGGACCCCAGAAAAGGTAGACACCTCACGTTGTGAGGTCAGCAGCCCCCACTGATCTATCGCCTGATCACCAGTGTGTGTATACAGAAAACTCCTTTCTTTCCCAGAAGCCTTAGCTGGGATAGACCCTAATATTAGTGTGGCCCACTCAACTGCCATCTGCGCATTATCCTGTTCATCTTTCTGAACCTGGTTCCACCTTTGCCCTTCTGGAACTGGATTCTGCTCCATAGCTAAGATCTCAACCCAGTGACCAGTTAGTTGTCTGACTTACAGCTACTGACATTTCTCCAACTTCTTCCCTACAGCTGGGCGTGGTTTACAGTCTTATAAATACAGACTTGACTTATATTTCTGCCAACTCCCCTACCTCTTGGGCTTCTGAAACTTCCTGAACTCTTTTGTGGCCTCTTAGCCTTTTACAGCCATTCTATAGCCTACACACACACACACACACACACACACACACACATACATGTGCATACATGTTCATAGTTTTAACTGTACTAGTGTGATATATGATCTGAGTGTTAATATTAGCAATTAAGATTAGATTAAGGAATGGGCAGATGACTCATTTGGTAAAACTGGTTGCTGAGCAAGTTTATCTGAGTTTAGATCTCCAGAAAGCACTTAAAAGCCACTGTTGGTGGTGCATGCCTGAAATCTAAGCACTCTTAGAAAAGTGAGAGGAGAAGTGGATACAGGAGAATCCCCTAAAGCTCACGGGCAAGTCAACCTGGAATATTCAGCATTGCAGCAAGGAACAAGAGAGACCCTGCCTCAAGAGCATGGAGGAAGACAGGGACCCGAACTGAGCATGCCCTCTGACTCCACACACATGTCATGGCATAAGCACAGCCATATACACAAACACATAAACATACATATACTAACATTAACACGTTTTAAAAATATTATAATAAAAAGAACCTGTGTTTCCCCTGGCTAGAATTACCAAAGAAAATGAGTCATTCCGCAGGCTGCTGCTATGAAAACTACTATACTTTTTTAATGTATTATTACTCAGTTTAATGAAGTCTGACATGACAGAAAGACACAGACATGTTTATTTTGTCTTTGTTTCTGTCATGGTGTACTCCCAAGAGGGAGGCCAAGGTCTAGGCTCTGACCTTAACTCTTCTAATTTCTATCTGTTTCTCTTCTCAGCATGGCCATACTGAGTAAGGCTCCCTTCTTAGGGTTTTACTGCTGTGAACAGACACTATGACCAAAGCAACTCTTATAAAGGACATTTAACTGGGGCTGACTTACAGGTTCAGAGGTTCAGTCCATTATCATCAAGGTGGGAACATGGCAGCATCCAGGCAGACATGGGGCTAAAGGAGCTGAGAGTTCTACATCTTGTTCTGAAGGCTCCTAGTAGAAGACTGACTTCTAGGATGAGAGTCTTAAAGCCCACTCCCACATGACACACCTACCCCAACAAGGCCACATCTACTCCAACAAGGCCACACCTACTCCAACAAGATCACATCTCCTAATCGTGCATGCCACTCCCTGGGCCAAGCATATTCAAACCATCAGTTTCTTTCTCCTTTTTACTGTTTCTATGATTTTAATTGCCATTGAGGGATGGGGAGCCAAACCTACCCTACTGGGACAGCCTGAGCCTGGGCTTTGCCTTTTGTGCCTTTGGCCACACAACTAATGCTTGCTGAGTAAGGTGGTATACCAGTTCATGACTACTCCCCCTAAGCCCAGGAGTACAAATGTAGCAACGTCATAAGACAACTCAGATGTGGCTGCAAGGCTACGAAGCCCTGGTGTCTGAGGTCAGAGAACACCTGCACTGCCTTCTTAGAGCTTAACAGGACTTATGTTTGGGACTAGGAAAACTAAGATTTCCTCTAATGATCTTCAGATGCTGAAGAAATTCATTTTAGCCCCACAGTAAGGGCCTCAGGACCTCAACATTTGGGTTGCAGTTGGAGAAGATGGGAGAAATCGGGGCCAGGTAACTGACTACCCAACTGGAAAAGAGTAGTGGTCCTGTCTTTGATGACTAGGAGAACAGAAGCTATGGGATTTAAAGAAACACGTCAAGAAGAGCACCTCAAGAGATTCCAGATAAATAGAGAGACTGGCCAGAGAATAGATAGCATCTAGGGTGTTTATTCAGGCTTTTGAGTGAAGTCCTCAGATCTGCCTCACACTCTGAATATAACATTTTTTAAGCCTTTCCTGCCCCATCTACAGCTCCCTGTAGTTTTTTTGTTGAAAACCTTCTCCATTAAAATAAAAATAAATTATTTCTCTCCGTTGGAGAGAAATTGGACTCCTGACAGTAACAATCATGGTAAAGGTTTGTTGAGGGGCTATGTCAACAAGTATCACTGTTTAACTACTCTTAATTCCTCACCTTATTCTCAGCATGATCCCAGTGAGGCAGGAAAGTGGGGGCTGCAAACAAAGGCTGCACAATTAGCATACAAAAAAAAACCCAAAACAAAAACTCTGTGGGCAAAGGAGAAAGCTGGGAACCTACTAGCCACTGGCTCTGAGGCAAAAGCATTCCAGACTATCTAAAAGTGACCCGAGATCATTTTAACACTAAAATAAATACAGCCTGGGAGAAGGTTTAAGATGCTAACGAGACATGTAATGCATGAAATTGCATCATGTAGAAGTACCTGTAAAGGAACCCAGTGCCAATGGAAAAGCCCATGTTATACAAATGAGCCCCAGAGCAGTTATTATGCAAATGACTCACCCAACCCTTGGTGCCGCTGATACCATTTGGGTTACTAAATTCCATTGAATTACTAAACTAAACCTTTTCTCTGCTCTGGCCTCCTGCCTCTATTGTAATTGTATCTTTTAAAAATAAATTATGTCTGTTTCTGCTCTATGCTCCTTTCTTCTTTTCAGGACACAAGAACTCCATTCCTTCCATATCGCCAGGAGATAGGTGAGATCAGATCGCCACAGAGAAATCTGAATCCCTCCATATCGACAGGAAGTAGGTAGCATCACCGAACCCTTCAGATGGGAAAGTTAGGCCTGCTGATGCTAAGGAATTATACCCAGAGTCATGTATGTAGCTAGCAGATGGCACAGTTAAGATTGGAAGTCCCACAGCTTGACTCCAGAACATTTTCTATGTTGCTTGACAAAGTTTGGTGGAGTTTATTATGCAGTCCTTTTTCTAACTGTGTATAGAATAACCTTTCCCTTAAAGGTAAGAAAGATAGGCCAGAATAAAACAGGACACAACTCAGCCAACAATATATATATTCGAATATATATGTATATATATATATGTATATATATTGAATATATATATAGTATATAAAGTATTTATATACTATAATGCCTCTGAAATGATTGACATACTTAGCAAAATGGCAGAAACAGGCTTCACATATTCTTCCAAGCAAGACTATTTTAGTACCAATAGAGTTGTTAATTCCATCAACACCAACGTCATTCTGAACCGGCAAAGACATTGTCCTAGTAATGACCAAGATTTTACAATTATTCCCCTCCATCTCCTCGTGTGAGGTGGGAACTTGTCAATCTTCAGAATTCTCCACTAATCGCAGGTCTGTAACAAATTCCTCACCATCCCCAAACTGTTAGTATAAATTGTTTTTCCTTGTCAACATCAGTTGCTCATGACCTCATGAGGCTGTTGGCACTTGTCAGTATTCTTCCTCAGAGTGTGCTCTTTGCTCTTACGGCTGATCAAACCATAGGGAACCTATGTCTGTAATTCATCCTTATAGGTAGAAAAGGGAATTGTAGCAAAGAATCCTTGTCCACTTTCCACCAAGCCCACATTTCAAAACCAACTTTCATTTGCCTCTTAAAGTTAGCACCGCGAACTTCTTTATGTTAATAAAAATCCCTCAGCAATTAGCAAGTGTGCTCACTAAGCCATTCAGCAGGGCACTAATCTGTTTATTATATACATTGCGTGCCCGTTATGCCAGGAAATATGCTGGGCTCTGGGAGAATCTGAAGATGAATGAGTCTTAGCCCCTCCTCACTGCTCTTTAGAGCCTAATAGGTTGGTTCTGCTGACAGATCTGGGAGCAATGATTCAGTAAGATGCTATTAGTGTGACTATCTAACATAACGCCAATGCAGAGGCACACATAGGTATTGGTGCCACCAAGAGCAAGTGGGATTGGCCTGGAAGACTTCACCGTTCACCGAGGGAACATTCATTCCATCAAGCGAAACTAGGAAGGAACCTTTGGCTCGAGCGGTTGGAATTTCAGGGCACAACAGGGATGCTGGGCTTATTGTGCATTGGTAATTCTCCCGTATCACATGATTCCAGGGTACTGAGGGGTTTGTCCTCAGTGAAAGAGTATTTCCCCATACCTCCTGCAGCTTGGTAGACTGGTCTACTCCTTTCTGAAAGTGATGTGTCAAAATGAACAAATAATCAGATGATAAACACATTTTTGAACAACTATTAATGTTTGAGCAAGTGTATGATGAAACATACTCCATGAGGACATAAGAACGTGTCTGCTGTATTAGAGCATTTGACTAGGAGCCAGACTGGAAGACAAGCCTCTGTGGCCTGTAGCTCTTGATCTGTGGTATCCTGTGCTATTAATTTGTTAGTTCCAAGTGAAAGACACTACCAAATATCCATCCCAAGAGAAAACAGGGGTTATTCTGCCATGGCCAAGAGTTGAAGGCAGCTGATCTAAGTTAGAAAACACACATGAGAAACTCCTGGCTTCTAAGCCATAGGTGAACAGATCAGGGTTTTGATCAGCCTGCACTGACCCACACGTCTGCCCTCTTCAATTAAGAAAAACAACCAGATGCTTTACTGCTAGGATTTTCCTCTCACCCCATTAAACACCCTCAACCTTTGGGGAAAAGGTGCCATTATACCTAGCTCCCCCCTAAGCACTGTGGGCTTTTCCTGTGTTCTCTTTTATATTGATCCCCAGTTCAAGTGTCACAGGACTGCTTTAATCTTCCTGTATGGGAACTGCCTTCTTAAATCGCAGATTTCACTGTTTCCCTTTTAGCGTGGTAGAGGATAGAAACTGCAGGAAAGAACTAGAAAGAACAAGCATCTTATTAATAGAAGAGCAGAGGAGATCCCATCATATTCTGGGATTGTGAGCCCCTGAAGAGGCAATGACTATCTGAGGCTGCCCAGTCCTTCCCTGGCTCCTCCCACAGTCCCTCCGAACCTGCCATCAGAGGAAGAAAGATGGGCTCTTACTCATTTCCATGTACTCAGGAGTCAGTCCAGTGTAAGGCTCTAGGCTGTAGTCCAGGTCCCACTGCTCTGGACGTTTTGAGTGGTCAGGATCACTTTCTCCAGGTTCTGTCTCATCTTTCAGCTTCCGAAAGAGTTTCTTTAGCTTCCTACAAAACAAATGGAGTAGCCACTAAACAGAAACCCCAGGAGCAGAGTTACATCAGCAGAAGAAATGAAGAGACTAAGTACAGACACCCAGTGGGGGAGGATTTGATGAGTCCTGCTGTGACTTGATGTGCCAGGGCAGGTTGATACCCTTGGGGGAACTCCCTTCTCTGAGGAGGGGCTAGTTGTGAAGGTTTTGAGGATAGATCTGAGAGGAGAGGAGGGAGGGGGTGTGGTCAGGATGTAAAATAAATAATGAAAAAGAAAGAAAAGGAGGGAGGGAGGAAGGGAGGGAAAAAGAAAGGAAAGAAGGAAGGAAGGAAGGAAGGAAGGAAGGAAGGAAGGAAGGAAGGAAGGAAGGAAGGAAGAGACTAAGTACAGGCACTAAAGTAATTCCTGAACCAACCAAGGAGGTCTTTTATTAAGAAAGAAGCCACCCTCAGCACAATACCAGAGGAAAAAGGTTATCATCAGTACCACCCAGCTACAAACCCTGCAGCCTACAACAGCTACCTCAAACAAGGCATACTGGTACAACAGTGGGCCCTGGCAGTCTAAATCTTGTGCAGATCTTTTCATAAACGAATTATTTATTCTAGCTCGCTTGTATAAAAGACACAGAATCCTGGTATTTTATTTACAAGCTGTAGCCTAGATTGGGCAGATTGTGAGCTACTCCAACTTCCATCCCAGCCGTGTGTCCCTTGCCACTTGCTGTTTGAGTCTCGCCTGGGTTATTTCTGCTCTGTCAGCCTGTCCTCAGGGTCCACTTCTCCTGGCCAAATGCTCATGGTCCATCTCCTGTCATAGTGGCCTCCACTTCTTTCCGTCTCCCTTCTTTTCCTCCTTGTCTCCCCTTCGACCTCTCACTGGATCCTTAAGTCCTGCCTTTCTCTCCTGCCCAATATCAGGGTCTAGTCTTTTATTATTCAATTAACTTTAAATTTCGGATCAAGGTTTATACTACAAAGAGAATTGTCTCATCTGGGAGCAACCAGATGTTGGGGTACAGAATTTAGCATTTGTATACAGAGTACCAAACCCCAACATCTTGTGCAGGTAATCAAAGCTGCTCTGAGTTCAGGAGTACAGCAGCCATGTCATAGCTGGAAGTCAAAATCTTGAGTGTTAGCAGGATTAGGGGTTCCATAGACTTAGGGCCTGGTAGGTCACAGCTATGTTTAAGGAACAGTGACCCCCTAGTGACTTCACCCAGGGGGTCCAAGTAGTTCATTAACCACCTCCTAATACCAGCACAAGAATGACTTCTGAACTAGAGAGACTTTATTCTAAAAGAACTCCAGTACAGTTGGGTGCAGGGACTTGTAATAGCATCATGCAGACAGCTGTATTGTGCATGGAGCCAAAATCTGGTTGATCTGTGCTTTAGGCAGAGAGAGACCCCAGGATGTCATGGAAAGAGTCACAGATGGCCTGGTGATGACTGTGACTGTGGGCAAGCATAAGGTTAGCAAACAGGCCTAGGAGCTTCAGAACTTAAGGGCTGGGGAGGCGGAGGGTACCTTAAAAGCACAAAGAGCTAACACAGGAGCAGAGAGGTCGTCTATGAGATTGTGCAGCAGAGGAGACAAAGCAAGAAGAAGGAGGGGTTTCAACAGCTTTATAAGTGTGGATTGGTTCAGAAAAGGGTGGGGATGAGATGCTGTATAAATTTACACATAGCTCTCAAGAGCTGGTCAGTTCCAGAAGTTTCTTCTGGATATCAGTAACCGGTAACCAAATGTATAAAGAAAGTCTCTCCAGACTGAGGTTTGAAAAGATCCTGCACATTGTATAACATACAGATGGAGCTTTGGAAAACATCAGACTATGATTCTGATCTTACAATGTATTCGCTCATTAAAATAATTCCTTTGATGTTACCCTCGCCCAGCCTTTGCATCTGCTATTTTTTTTTTCATGTCTTCTTTTAATGACAAGTCTCTGGAACTCTCTAGAAGTCTTTGAGTTTTTCCATTGCCAATGCTCCATGATTCTGTTGTGGACTTGCACTCAGACCATGTGATCTGTGAGGCCTCCTGCTTAGGGACCTGGGCCTCAGGCAGTTCCACAGATGGCTGTTGGGTGTTGGCCTCACTGAGGAAACAGGCAGAGTCTAGCTCTACATGGGCCAAAGACAATGATGACACAGTTACAGACACACATTGGCCATTTCCTGATTCCTGATGAAGTTTGAGTTTTTTCCCCCAGACATAGGTTCCCAGCAGGATTTCACTTTATCTGAAGAAGAAGCCAAAGAGAAATGGTGCTATGCTATATTTGTCAATCTACAGAAAAGTGGAGAGTTTATAAATTCTATTATGCTCATGAATGACAGTTACTTGAGCACTTATGTGTTTATAAAAAGATAAAGAGAGAGGGAATATGTTTGGTGGATCTGTGGTGAGGTGTGGGTAAGGGGGTGCCTCTGCGGGCCCATGCTGAGGCATCCCTTCCCCCTGAAGGACCAGCCACATGGACGGTATAGTATAAAATAGAGTTTATTCAGGACATGGGGAGGGGAGTTGAGAGAAAGCAGAGAGAGAGAGAGAGAGAGAGAGAGAGAGAGAGAGAGAGAGAGAGAGAGGTAGAGAAGAAGAAGGAGGAGGAGGAGGAGGAGGAGGAAGAGGAGGAGGAGGAGGAGAAGGAAGAGGAGGTGGAGGAAGAGAAGGATGAGGAAGAGGAGGAAGAAGAGAAGGATGATGAGGAGGAGGTGGAGGAAGAGAAGGATGAGGAAGAGGAGGAAGAAGAGAAGGAGGAGGAGGAGGAAGAAGAGAAGGATGAGGAGGATGGTGATGAGGAAGAAGAAGAAGAAGAAGAAGAAGAAGAAGAAGAAGAAGAAGAAGAAGAAGAAGAAGAAGAAGAAGGAGAAGTAGAGAAGTAGAGAAGTAGAGAAGTAGAGGCTAGAGACCAGCCATGAGCACATGGAGAGAGAGGGAAGAAGGGATGAGAAGACAGAACAGGGGCAGGAAGGCAAGAGCAAGAGAGAGAGGAGGGGGCAAGCAGCCTCTTTTATAGTGAGTCAGGCATACCTGGCTGCTGCCATGTAACTTTGGGGCAGCACTTGACAAAATGCTAACACTTATGATGTGATGCTTTAGCAAGAATGAAGATGGAGAGAAAGCTTGCTGTGGAAGGATTCCTTTCTCTATTCTTCCCATCCCCAGCTCTGCCCAAGGAAGCTCTAACATGTGGAAGAGCCTGCACTTTCTAAGGATACACCTGTGAGCCCAACACCTGAAGACTGAGGCAAAAGTGTGACAAGTTCAGCCCCTGGACAGTTGTACAGTGAGACTCTGTGTCCAAGAAAGGAAAGAAAGAAAGAAAGAAAGAAAGAAAGAAAGAAAGAAAGAAAGAAAGAAAGCCAGAAGGAGGAAGGGAGGGAGGGAGGGAGGGAAGGAGGGAAGAGATGAAGGGAAGAAGGGAGGGAAGGAAGAAGGAATATGGGGATGGAATAAAGGAGAGGAGGGAAAGGGAGATAAGGGTAAGAGATCAAGGAAAGCAGAGTACAGTGCTTATGTGACAGACATAAAGCCTGGGGTCCAATAGCCAGAACAGCAAAAACAAGGCAGGAGGAGAAACTGGCATTTCTCTTCACACACACACACACACACACACACACACACACACACACACACACTTCATCTACCTAGATGAGTTAAGGCCCTTTTGCTTCAGTGTACATAGAATTCAAAGTGCAATTTTGTCAGAGTAGGGATGGGTATGCCATTTCAGGGATACACCACCGTTAGATCCAAACTCTGTTTTGCACAGGCACCTGTTGGAACGGTGAGACAAGCTCAGGTGAGGGAAACCCCGACTAACAGACACAGCAGATAAACAGCCAAGGCTGTGTCACACTGTGACACCATGTATGCTTTTATGGAAACAACTATTTGTGAGCATCACTCTAGGCAGTAGTGTGTGAGATCACCTAGCTTCTCACTCAAAAGCACCTGTCACAACCACGCCAGGAGCTGAGGCCAGACCGCACAAGCAGAGTTTGTCTATTGTGGCAGTTCTTACAAAGCCCACTTCCTCACTCTGTCTCGGTTCTTCCCTTTGAAGTATTTACTCAGCTTTGGAATTTCTGAACCAGATCTAGTGAGGGAGGTAGGGATGGAGGCTACGTGGTAAAGACACCTGGACAGAGTGTAAGACTTCCTTTGTGGCATCTGGGATACCTGCTCCGTGCACAGGTAGACTTCATAGGATGCCTTTAGACGATCTCTAACTTGGCTTTGGGAAGAGCCCAACACTGAGGAAGTACTTATCTCCTTTTCTGTTTTCCTTCAGTCACTGATTGTTTCCGGTCAAGGAGGAAAGCCCACACTATTGCTGCAATGCTGCGGATGACTCTCCAGTGCTTACAGTACATTCTTTCTTATATTTTTGGTTGTGAGCCTAGCTTTTCACAGCTGAGCCATCTCTCCAGCTCCAGTACTCTTTCTTAAACAAAGAGAATTCAGATCCTGGGCTGAGAGGCGTGGGTAAGATAATGCCACTGACTATCTAACCATGGATCACTTTTTCTGCTGTTTCATACCATTATTAGATCTTTATGGTAATTCATTTCTGCCTGTTCATCATCCATCTTTGGGAATATTAGAGATTAAGATTAAGTGTGTAGACTTTGAAATATAAAAGTGACTGCATGAGTAGCTGTTAAAGTAATTATTTACTATCTAAGCTGTGGTGACTCTGCCTAGCTCAGCCACCATGTTCCGGGGCCAGAGGCCATGTGCTCACCACAGCTAGAAATGGCAAGCCAGAAACACCAAACCTGCCACCCAGGGATGGCTCTGCTAATCTTCTACGCTGTCTCCACAAGGCTGTGCCCAGACCATCTCGCCATCCACGCGGGCCTGGTAAGAAAACGAGACTCTAATGCTTAAATATTAATCAAAGGCTTTATATATTTTGTAATGCTCAATAACAATATGCCCATACAAAGAGAGCTGTTTCCCAATTAGCTAACCTAAACATAAGTTGTTACCCAGGACTGTTCTTCATATCTGCGTGGCTCTTCATTCTCCTACATCTCTCTCCCTCTCCTTCACCTCCTCTTCCTCTTCCTTTTCCTCTTCTTACTCCTCCCACCTTAGCTCCTCCTACAAGTAACCATGGGAAGAAACTTTAAAATTGGTCATGATTAAACAAGGATTGGAAAGCAGTGCTACCATTCAAGGAGTGTGGTGACACTTTCTGCAATGCACACACGCTTAGTCTAGTGAGAATGTGGAAGTTTTGCAGAGAGAAGTTATTATATCACTTCTCTTACCCACTAATAAAGGCCAATATTTCTTTAATGTAAGAATGTTAAAAATTTGCTATTAGAAGCAGATGCTAAGCTAGGGAGACCTCATCATTCTATTGCTACTGTGGGGTATCTTGATTATTCTTACTTAGCTCGATCACCGGCTTATTTCCCTAACTTGCTTCTATTTTTCCAAAGTTAAATCTGGCTTGTCAGATTTACTTACTTAATTCCTACAGGCAAAAGTTGGACATTAGAAACAGATTACCTGTGAACCAAAAGCCCACAGGCCAGGAACAGAGAAGAAAGCCCGCGTGTCCGAGCAGAGTGCTGTCAGTGACAGTCGTGAACTTGCTCAAAAACCATTGAAACCCATGACACTTCTTAAAGTGTTTCTTCCTTCTTCTGCTGTCCATATTTCCTAGATAGGTGAGTATTTATCCCAAGCTATTTTCATTACACAATGTATTGGAGGCAACGCTATAATAACTTTCTGGGGTTCACACAGAGAATAAGTATACAGCCTAGAAATGAATCCAGATCGGTTGGCCTTTGTATTTCTGTTCCACAGAAGGGACTGAACATCATCAGGTATAATCTTTAATTTACATGTCTCTTCTCTCTGTCATTTTTCTTTTGACAAGAAAAGATCCATCTTAAATTTGCTTAGTTCATATGTCCCAGCTATGCCCGACATTAAGACACTGCCAGGTATTTGGTTTCTGATTTTGGTCTTATCAAGAATGATATCGAGCGGTAATCACCATAAACATAATGATTTTATTAGACCAAGCTTAAACCACAACCTGTAGGATAATCAAGAACTTTGGGCACGGTGTCAAAATCTCTGATCCACATGCTAGAAGTTGCCTGCGTCACCATGCTATGTGGCCACGCATATCCTCTATAAGACTGGAAGCTAAAATGAGAGCATTGGGATGTAACTCAATTCATTCAGCAGGAGGAGCTTCATGTGGTCCGAGGCTTGCAAGGTACCTACTTCGTAGATGACTATAAAGACACCACATCCATCAAGAGACATAGGCAGTAAGACTTAGAGAAGGGAGATAGATGCAACTTTGTTAATTATTATGCAGTTGCCATTGATTAAAGTGCAGCATACTTCCAAACACATATGCAATAAACGTAAACAAGAAAATTCATTTTTAAAGGCAAGCCAGCATGTGTGTTTTTCATCTGTCGGGAAGCTGATGGAGCTGATGGACAGAGAACACGCCAACACATTGTCACACATATGCCTGAGTTGTTGTCTCTCTTAACTTCTTAAAGGCTTATGGATTCAGAAACAATGTGCTAGGTGGTAGATAAGATATTCAGAAATGAAAACAGGGACATTATGTGCTGATAAGCTGTCTACAGTTCCAACCAGAAGAGAACAGCAATGCCCTCCAAAAACAGGTGTCTTCTCCAGATGTTTGATGCACATGAAGACTTTCCTTGGCAGCTGTGCTAGAGAACTTAGTTGCATAGCTTCAAAAGGACCAGATGTGGCTTCAGCATCATCTGTGTGTATTCTGGATGTTGGTCCATAACAAATGCTGTCTCTAAGATGTTGTGTGCCTACAGAACAAAATACATCTGTTTCTGTAACTTTGATTTGACTATCACTGAATGACTGTTAGTCAGAAAATAGGGATAGAATGAATCTCCAAGACCTGAGTTTCTCCAGGTTACCAGTCTTACTGATATTTAGAAGCTTATTTATGCAGAGAGGCAGGATGGGAGACTCAGACACTGATATTCCCACCAATCCTTCTCTAAGAAAAAACACATAAAAGTACCACATAAAGTTGTCCCAGTATGTAAACAGAAAAGAAAAAAAAAAAAAACGCTTTTGAGTGTTCTACCTAATGAATGGTGTGTGATGGTTTCTATTGCTGCAACAAAACACCATGACCACAAAGCAAGTAGGGAGGAAAGGGTTTATTCAGCTTATACGTCTACAGCACTATTTATTGTCAAAGGAAGTCAGGACAGAAACTCAAACATGGCAGGAACCTGGAGCCAGGAGCTGATGCAGAAACCATGGAGGGATGCTGTTTACTGACTTTCTTGTCAGTAAACATGGCTTGCTCAGCCTGCTTTTTTATAGAACTCAGGACCACCAGCTCAGATGTGGACCTACCCACAAAGGTAACCCTTTCTTTCTTTCTAAAGATTTTCTTTTATTTATGAAATTTATACACACAAGTACTCTATTTGTATGCTATGAATGCCCTATTTGCATGTGTGCTTGCCTGACTGGAGATGGCATCAGATGGCATTACAGATGGCTGTGAGTTACCATGTGGTTAATGGGAATTGAACTCCCAACCCTGGGGAGAGCAGTCAGTGCTCTTGACTGTTGAGCCATCTCTTTAACCCAATCTGGGGACCTTTTAAAGAGCCACAGATCCCCTAATTCCATGGGAGCAGATGGCTTTGATGTGACACTTTCTTTGAGAAAGAGGTTGGCTTACTTTTTTTCTACTAAGCCTATTCAATCTAATGAACCCAGGACTGGGCCCCATTCACATTTTTGAAAATGATCTAGCTCTTGCCACTGGCATCTCTTTCTTCATGTCTCCAAGGCCTTGACTTGCCATCTTGGAGATTTTACTCCTCCACATGTAGCACCTCTGGGTCAGTTATGAGGTGCTTGAGGTAAGACCAGAATGAATGTGCTGTTTCTTCAGAAAAGTATTTGAAGGACATAGGTCCCTTAAGGAAAATAATGACAGATCACCTTCTAAGACGCAATGGCGCTACAGGCACACACCAGAAGATATCCTGCTGTTTTTGAAGCGTGGCACTCAGACTATTGACTTTCAAAATTCTGGTGACATTTATAATATACAGAGAACAGTCAGTCATATGGAAAATAATTTTTTTTTACCCAAATCTAAGCTCTAAGAATATGAGAGCCATTTCAATATGTTTCCCCCTTCATAGCTAAGGCATAGGACCCAAGAAGTGACAGCAGGGGCATACCCTTGTCTTGTAAAGTGTGGATAAAGTTATTCTTGGCTATGGTGCTCAGGATCTGATTCTCTGAATCTTAAAGAATATTACAGTGGCCACTTTATAGTGGCCAACTCACAGCCATCTGTAATGCCCTTTAATACTTCAATATACCTTCTATACTTCAATAGATTCCTTTGCTGCTTAAACTAGCCAGAGGGACTTTTAAGGGCTGCAGTTAAGAATCTTGGGCAGCAAATGCGCAAACTCAGTTGGAAAAAAAGAGATTAACCAACTTTTCTTTCCTGGAAGATTTCTTCTGTTTTTGTTTGTTTGTTTTGTTTTGTTTTTTTGTTTGGGGGGTTGTTTGTTTTGTTTGTTTGTTTGTTTGTTTTTGAGACAGGATTTCTCTGTATATCCCTGGCTGTCCTGGAGCTCACTCTGTAGACCAGGCTGGCCTCGAACTCAGAAATCTGCCTGCCTCTGTCTCTCAAGTGTTGGGATTAAAGGCGTGAGCCACCACTGCCTGGCTACCTGGAAGATTTCTTGGAAGCATAAAGTGCATGGTAAAACTCCAGCAGGGAGACAGACTCACAGGATCTTGAACCACCCCTGTGAGAACTGCATCTGTGAGAACTGTGAGGAGCAGGGTATATGGACAGAGAATGAGCAGTCTTGTAAGGGTTCAAGAAACCTAGCCCAGCCTGTTAGACTTATCCCTGCCACCTCTGGCACTCCTTAGCTCTGTGACACAGGGCTAGCTAAAAATAGCCCCAAGTAGATTCCTCTATAAAAATCACCAACAACTAAAAAGAAGGGCTGGGTAGAAGGCCAGCTGGTAAAGCATGAGGACCAGAGTTCAATCCCCAGATCTAGCATCACAATGCAAATGCAGCAGCTTCTAATAACAGCACTGGGGAGGAAGAGATAGGCAGATTCCTAACACTTGCCAGCAAGCCACCCTTACCTATATGGAGAGTTCCAGGCCTGTGAGAAACCCTGTCTCAAAACACAAGGTGGAGAGCATCTGAGGAACAGGTTTCCCCTGACTTCCAAGATATACGCCCACAGTGGTAATACCTCCACACACACCCACACATATGTGTATCTCACATGCATGTACGACTGCACACATAAGCACACCACACACACACACACACACACACAGAGAGAGAGAGAGAGAGAGAGAGAGAGAGAGAGAGAGAGAGAGAGAGAGATACATATATACAACACAAAGCAAAGGAAAAAAACCCAAAGGGCTAGAAGGGAAAGATAGAAGATATAACACATTTTTGGACACCTAATTTGATTTTTTTCCTTGTTTTCTTGTTTTGTTTTGTTCCCATTTTAGCAGCTGTTGGTTAAGTGTTCAGCTTCATAACCATTTCAATCTATAAAATGTGCATAAAGCCTGGGGATTTTATCAGGTATTCGTGCCTGCACTCCTAAGATCCTGTATTCTACATTTTGTTGTCAGAGTTTATTAAATGACTGCATCAGACCCTCCTATTCATCTTCCCACCCTACCTGGATCCTCCTACTTACCCAATGGGAGAACAAATACATCAAACATTTCTGGCATTTTGGGGTCTAAGTTATCTTTTGGTTCTGCCCTTTATTGCTATGTATATTTGAGCAAGCGATGGGTCTTCCTAAGCCACTAACATCTCAGCCCAGACAGGGAAACAAAGTGAGTAAGTGTGAGTGAGTGTGAGTGAGTGTGTATGTGTGTGAGTGAGTGTAGCAGACAATTGCTGGCCCACAGGAAGGGAAATGGATGGCGACATCGACATCGACATCGTATGCAAAGGGGAGAGGCTGTGAAATCTGGACTGGGAAGCTGGCATGCCCAGAAGAGACAGAGAGCTGATCATCACTTACGGGACTCCAATCTCAAAGATATTGTTCTGGATCAGCTGCTTCCCCAACATGATGATGCTGAGCTGTATGCACAGCTCCATGAGACAGCCTCCAGGAGCACACTGCAGGAGGGAGACAGGAGCAGTCAGACCCTGCAGGCTCTGGAGAACTGAATAAGACTGTCATGAGATAAGTAAGGGGCTAGGGTGGAGGAGCCTACAGACTGCCGGCCAAGCATGAAGACCAGAGGCTGTACTTGCCTCTTCCATTCGGTAACCGTCGAACACATAGACGTAGCTTCCAGGTCGGCCCACAAACCTGAAAGAAAAATGAGTGCTAAGCGTCAGAGGAAGCAAGGCCACTGGAGCATTAACCCCACACCCCGTGTGAAATATCTGTCACTCAGTGTCCTCATGAAATGAACTGGTTAGGGAGGTCCCAAGTCACACAAGGACAGTTCACACCCATTATCTGTTAGCGAATGCCTATAATACTTTTGATTCTGTTCTTGAGTAGCTATTTTCTGGGCAGAGAGAGAGAGAGCTGAGAAAGGGATGAAGCTGAGTGTGGTGAGGGGCTGGGATGTTGTGTGAATATGTGTGTGTGTGTGTGTGTGTGTGTGTGTGTGTGTGTGTGTATGATTGTGAGTGTGTGTATGTATGAGTACAAGCAAATGTGAGAGCGTGTGTATGAGTGTGTTGTGAGTGTCTGTGTGTGAGTGTGTATGATTGTGTGTGTATGTGTGAGTAAGAGCAAGTGTGAGAGTGTGTGTATGAGTGTGTTGTGAGTGTCTGTGTGTGAGTGTGAGTGCATGTGTGAGTAATGAGCAAGTATGAGAGTCCAAGTATGAATGTATGAGTGTGAGAGTGTGTATGAGTGTGTGAGTTTGTGAATGAGTGTGCACATGTGTGTGAGTGTGTATGAATGAGTGTGTGCATGTGTATGAGTATATTTGTGAGTATGAGTGAGTGTAAGAGTGTGTGTGTGAGTGTGTGTGTGTGTGTCTGTGACTTCTAAGTACCTTTTTCCCTTCATCGATGTCAAGGACTGAATCCAGATTGCAGTCTTTCTTTAGTAAGGGCTTATAATTTGCCAGGAAACTGAGGGTCTGACCAAAGGTGTAAGCACCCTTCCTTCAGAAAAGAAGGCATCTTGCCTTTTTACTGAAAATATTCTAAGGAAGGGATATAGCCTGCCCCATTCCTCTCCTGAATTGCATGTATTTTATTGAGGGACAAAGAGACTGGGAAGGAGGCAGAAGGTAATGCAAAAGCCAATCAGAGCCAGGCAGGTAATCACAGGGTCCCACTTCCTTGAAATGTACACAGCTTATCTGGTATCTAAGTATCCATTCAAAACCAAACTCTACTTATCCATTCAACTCCACTGAGATCTTTTCTATGAACTCTTTTTGTTTTTCTGAGAATGACAGTCTTTTCTTCCCCTTCCCTTCCCTTCTCTTCCTTTCCCTTCTTTCTTTTCCATGCTTGGTTTGAACCTAGACCTTTGCATGTGCTAAGTAGGTACTGTAGTGATGTACTTCATGCCCAGCCCACCCAGCCTATATTTCTTACTCTGTCATTTATCACAGATTAGAGTAGTGCTGTGGCCAAGACTATCCTATCCAGTGTATTATAAATCCAAGAATCGGAACATTTTGTCTGCAATGCCTTGTGTATGCATTTTGCCTTGGCTATGAAATCTAGATAGAAATACCAAGAAGGTATATATCTATTAATTTGTGCAGTATCTTTGCTTCTATAATGTCTTAGGAGCTAAAAGCAGAGGTCTTTGAGTGGGATGTGTTTACAAACACATCTAAGAAAATCACTTGTGAGTAATGAGCATTCTTTGTGGTACTGCATGGGTCCCAAGGAAGCAACCTGATAACCGTTGCTTCGAGTCTGATAGGCAGTTTTCTTGTACATAGCCAACTGGCCTGATCTGCTACGTGTACATGTTTTTAGAAGAGGTTTTACGGGCTGGTGAGATGGCTCAGTGGTTAAGAGCACTGACTGCTCTTCCAGAGGTCATGAGTTCAAATCCCAGCAACCACATGGTGGCTCACAACCATCCATAATGAGATCTGATGCCCTCATATGGGTGTCTGAAGACAGCTACAGTGTACTTACACAAAATAAATAAATAAATTCTTAAAAAAAAAAAGAAGAGGTTTTACATCCAAATCTACTGTACAATAAATAATTTTATCAGGGTATATGTGGGGGGGGGTACTTGTGATCTTAGGACTTGAGAAGTTTGGCCAGGAAGTCAAGCCTGAACTATATAATGAGCTTGTGGCGATCCTTGACTTCATAGTGATGTCCCGTTTCAAGAAAAGCAACAATCAATGTCAAACAGAAAGAGCTCCCCAACCCGCTTCCCTTGCCATTAGTCATTGGGAGGAGCCTCCAAGTTCTTAGACTCTCCATGGTGATAGGGACATCTTTGTTATTTATTATGGGCTCTTGGAACTACTGCCTATATTTATCCTAGTGAGATTATGCAGGAGGAGGACAGGAGATGCCAGGGATTGACCAGTTAACTGGACCTCTGAGCCATCAGACAGTATTCTGCCCTCAGAGGGGGAAAGGAGACAGGAATCTGAGCTTCATCTAATGGTATAACCACACTATATTAAAAATGCAAAGAGATATTGGGTGAGCTTGGTTGTAGCTCATGGATATTCCAGGAGGGTAATGAGTCCCTAGGACATGGGAGCTTCAGTATCAGGACCCTCTGGGACATCATCTATGAGCCACTCCTGTTTGATGTTTTTGATTCCTCCTCCTCTAAACATAATAAGTCTATGAGTGTGAGCATTTCACATTTGCTAATTCTGTGAGTTATTCTAGTGAATTATAGAATTAGAGAAGCCAGCTAGAGGGTCAGAAAGTCAAATGTCCTGAGTGGCCCAGAGTATCTGGCTGGTGTAGGAAGTGAGAGCAGTCTTGTGAAGGATTGTGCCTCTCATCTGTGAAGCCTATATCAATTCCATGTAGTCAGCACCAAACTGTACCATGTGACCGTGGAGCCTCTGGCCAGACACATAGTTCTCTTCTGTTTCATTGTCAAGGACACTAACTCTTCTAAGAGTCTCCCTTCATGGTCTTGCTCAAAGTCTTGTGTAGTTACCATGGACATTTGATTCTAAGGATGAAAATCCATTTCTTCATGGATAACCGAATGGGAAACAGCTCATCCCAACCAAGGGAAAAGAAGAGAGTGAGAATGGGAGCTGACAATGGGGACAGAATGACCCTACTTGTCTTGATAATGGAGGACACAGTCAGTAGTGAATTGCTACTGTTATACTCACCTCCCCTTGAAAAAGGCCACATAGAAGATGGGGGAGTAGGCATTGACAAACTTGAGCAAGAAAGCTTTGAGGATCAAGCGCTCTTCAAAAGTCTGCTCTGTTTTTGGAACCTCTGCAAGGGAAGAGCAAAGCTGATGAGAATGAAATGAGAGGGGCTTTTCTTTTCCTTCATTTTTGTGTGTGTGGGTGTGTGTCTGTGTGTGTGTGTGTGTGTGTGTGTGTGTGTGTTTATGTGTGTGCATGCCACCGTACACACATGCACATCTATGAATGCATGTACATTCAAAGGGCAGAAGACAGCATTGTATCTCTTGGAGCTGGAGATACAAGAGGTTGTCAACCATGTGATGTAGATGCTGGAAACCAAACTCCCGTTGTCTGCAAGAGCAGTATGTACTCTTAAGGGGTGAGTCAAGCCATTTTTTCAGCCCAGAGGTAAGAGTTTTGACCTTGGCATAAACCACTGCCTCTCATGTTACAACCCTGGAGCAGAAATCAAGTGACCTGTCTGGGTAGCACATGAGAACTGATAGATTCATCTGGGAGATGCTGAACAATTTGCAAGATAATCTGAGGTTACATAAGGTACATAAGATCTTCACCCTGCTCTTCCTACTGCCCTTCTCATGACCTCCTAATCAGTGGGGTCATTCTGTACCCCACAGAGAAGAGCTTGAACAGGGAGAGCCTCTGGCCCCCACCCTTACTTGGTCCAGGGGAGGTCAGCCAGCCTTCATGTATATAATTTCTATAAAATTGTACTAAAACAGGGGGCTGGAGAGATGGCTCAGTGGTTAAGAGAGCTGACTGCTCTTCCAGAGGTCCTGAGTTCAATTCCCAGCAACCACATGGTGGCTCACAACCTTCTGTAATGGGAATCCGATGCCCTGTTCTGGTCTGAATGAATACAGTGACAGTGTACTCATATACATAAAATAAACAATTCTAAAAAAAATTGTACTAAAACAAAACTGATAGGGCATCTGAGTTGTTTTCTTTATCTTCTCCTCCATTTTTACTGGCAAGGCATTTATCTGCAAGTTCTGGGAAAGGCTGAGATGCCTCCTGATTGTTCTCTCAAATGATTCAAATAATGAAAGGTCACCAGAAAAGGTACAGAGAAAAACATGGCTGAGCCCATGTCTCAAACCCATATGTCACAGGCCCAGTGTATTCTGTCATGCCCCAGCAGAGGAATTGGTCAACATCTTTAGCAAGGCTGGAGAAGATTGAGCAAAAACCTCTCTGGTTCCCTCAGAAGGCTGAGGATGCTGGGAGATTCTTGTGAATCAACTGTGGCAGATAAATGATTTTGTGACAGAGGGAACGGGGCATTGTTAACCCATCTGTACTGTTGAATAAAATATAACCAACTAGTTAGATTACAGAACAACCAGAAGCCTATTTCTGAAAATTCTGAAAACTGGAGAGATAAGATCAAGGCAGACTCAGTAGTACCCTTCCCTGATCCTCTCTTCATTTGTGTGTTCATGCATTCTTCAACATCCAGGCTCAATCTCCTCTCAAAAGGACCTGGTTTCTGCTCCACAGAAGGCACCTCATGGCTGTGCCCCACTGTGGTGGAGAGGCAGTCAATTCCTGGGGTCTCTTTTTTCTAAATTCATTATAAAGTCACTGCTTCATGATCTAAATCATCTCTTCTCAAGTGTCCCACCCCTAACACTGTGTCATCTTGCTGATTTAGGATTTGTGCTGGATAGTTTTATGTCAACTTAACACAAGTTAAATTCATCTGAGAGGAGGGAATCTCCATTAAGAAAATGCATCCATAAGATAGAGTTGTAGAATAGCCTCTAAGGTATTTTCTTAACTAGTAATTGACTGAGAAGGACCTAGCCCGTTGTGGGTGGTACCCATCTCTAGGCTGGTGGTCCTGGGTTCTATAAGAAGCCAGGCTGAGCAAGACACAATGAGCAAGCAATCCTCTGTGGCCTCTGCATCAGTTCCTGCCTCCAGGTCCCTGCCCTGCTTGAGTTTCTGTTCTACTTCCCTTGGTGATGAACAATGATATGGACGTGTAACCCAAACAAGCCCTTTCCTCCACAAGTTCCTTTTGGTCATGGTGTTTTATTGTAGCAATAGAAGCCCTAAGACAGGATTTCTGCAGATGAATTTGAGGGGTTGGGGCACAAATATTTTAGAATCATGGCACATGGCCATACTTGTAAGGATAAAGACTAACTTTGCATCATGTAGAAATGTAAGAATAAAAGTGGCCCAAGCCCGGGGAATAGTGCCAGGACCACACACAGGATGCATCCAATTTGTTCATATGCACTCTGCAAAGGAATAGTTAAACTGACACCCTGCTCTTTTTTCTGGCCTGCCCTTCCCTGACCTCTCTTCCCATGTACAAGTCCTTGCATTCTTTAGCATTCAAGCTAAACTCCTCCCAGAAAAAATTTTCCAGATGTCTCCAGTTGGCACCCCCATTTTTCTGTTTTCTTATATGAACTTAAATATCTTCCTGTACTAACTACCTATATCTATGCCTTTTAAAAAAACTATTGCTGATGCCAAGATGCACTTGCTGATAGGAGCCTGGTATAGCTGTCCCTTGAGAGGCTCTGCCAGAGCCTGACCAATACAGATGCGGATAATTGCAGCCAACCATAGGACTGCGTACGGGGTCCCCAATGGAGGAGTTAGAGAAAGGACTGAAGGAGCTGAAGGGGTTTGCAACCCCATAGGAAGAACAACGACATCAACCAGCCAGACCCCCCAAAGCTCCCAGGAACTAAACCGCCAACCAAAGAGTACACATGGAGGGGCCCGTGGCTCCAGCTTCATAGTCAACAGTGGAAGGCCTTATTTAGCATGAATGGGAGAGGAGTCCCTTAGTCCTGTGGAGGCTCGATGACCCAGCATAGGTATGAGCCTGACCTGTTCATACGGAATGGGCTGTTATGGGGTAGGCCTAGTTGGAGGAAGTCACTGAAGGGATGTCTTTGAAGGATGCCCCACTCAGGCCCCTTCTTGTCTGTCAGTCTCTGTCCTGGCTGAGTGTAGATCCTCAGCACCCAATGCCAAAAAGCTGAATTTTGTGCCACAATTCCAGAACTCTAGTGCAGACAAGTGAATTGAAGGAGGTTGCTGGCCAGCCAGTATAGCAAATCAGTGATCTGCAGAAAGTGTATTTTGAGAAAGCGTATCTCAAAATATAAGATGGAGAATAACTGAGAAATATATCTGACATCCACTAGCTCTGCCCCCGTACCATGCTTACATATGTATACCTACTTTTACACACACATACATACACAGAGAGAGACAGAGAGAGACAGAGAGACAGAGACAGACAAAGAGGGACAGACAGAGACAGAGAGAGACACACACAGAGAGAGACAGAGACAAGGACAGAGACAGAGACAGAGGTGGGGGAGAGGGAGAATCTTAGATTTGTGCCCAGGCTGGTGTGTTAGATAACAGAGTCCTGCTTGAAGTTGGGCAGAGAGACATATATAAACACTGTCCACAGTGGCCGGTTGTAGCCAGTGTTCAGATGGAAAGAGACTGAGGTAAAGCACAGATAGTGGAGGAGAAAAGGGAGGACAGAAAAGGGCAAGAGAACAGAGGAGGAAGAAAAGGAGAAACATGGAGAGGAGGAAGGAGGAGAAAAGGAAAAAATGTTACAATAGATTTTTCTCTTAAGAAAGAAAAGGAAGGAAGGAAGGAAGGAAGGAAGGAAGGAAGGGAGGAGGGAGGGAGGAAGGGAGGGAATTTGATCCTCTGCCCAGAGTACGTGCCTCATTCAATTCAAAAGTAAGTTGCCCTTAACTCTTCTCTTTGAAATAGTTTTTGGGTAAGAAAATTAAAACAAATGTCACCTAAAAATAAGTAATGAGACCTGAGGGTCTGAGAATTTGGAATGCTTATCTTGTGACTATGTGTAGAGGAGGATTAGGATGAGGTAAGGGGCGACACGTGTCTTTGATTTCCTTTTATAATCCCCTTTGAACTGACTGTGCTCAGATCTCCCGGTCCCTACAGGAATTTCCTCTGTGTTCTCTGAGAAAAAAAAAATAAAATAAAAAGAGGAATCTGGTGTTTTCGGATCTCTTCACTCCAACGAGGAATGAGTGGCTTTCTCTCTCCACGGTGACAAATCATGGGCTTGGCGATTATTTATTGGTTTTATTTTTAAAAGCAGCCTGCGCTAGGCTTTTAGGGCTGTGTGCTCCCATAAATAATGGGCATTTTCAATAAACAGTCCAAATCTACTTGATAGGCCACTAAATCACTTGGGTTCCCTGCCTTGGGAAGCCTTGTGGCCGCAGTGGCATTTGAACAAGCCTTCTTAGACAGGCAGGGCTGAAGGAAAGAAAGCTTAGACGATGGAAGTGGGACAGTGGGGCTGGGTAGGGCTGGAGGACAATGCTAGGGGCTGTGTCTGGGCTTTTGGATCTTTCAGAAGCCAGCACAGGGAGCTACACCTGCTTCCTACAGAGACTGCTGTGTGACTGAAAGTATGAAACATAGTCTCAGAATTCACATGGGTGGGAAACTGTATAAGGGTCACCCCACAGCTATCTGTGTGTCAGGCCACTGGGCAGACTGAGACATCTCCTGTGGTCTGAATTGGGCCTCGTGAGAAACAGTCCAAATAAAGTGTCTTTAGATCCCGTTGCTATGGGGATTTAAAGGAGCATCCAATGTTGACAGGATGAGGAGGAAGGCTGGCCGTGATTTCACCTCCTTGAGAGAGCCAGGTGGATTAGCGGTTGTCTGCAGTTTCACCTGTTCCCAACCCATGGAAGGTATTCCTCTATGACTTCATCTAGAACCAGGAAGGAACAGACATTCTGACAACATTTCCATACAGTGTCCTTGCCTACCCACCCCCTTTTGTTAAGCGTCAAGCCTCTGCTGCATTGTGTCACTAAAACCCAGGAGTGCTAATATCCCAGCTGTAAGCTGCCTTGGAAGGTAATTAGTGTGAAAGCCCATATTCGTCTCAGGAGGCCAGCTTAGGACTCAACATCCCCAGAGCTCCCTCCTGATCACATGGAAATATCAGTTAACAACAAGATGCCTGGCACACAACCTTGGGAAAGCATCTTATAGCGGGGGCTCCCCAGCAGCCCGGCCAACAGAGCCATCAAGATGGCAACAAAAACAACAAACCCAGGACTGTGCCTCCATATGTCTTAGATGGGTCAGCCATGGCACTGAGGGTCCAGAAGCATGAAAGCCCTGAGTCCAGAAAGCCTTCTCAGCCTCTCTCCCAGGGTGACTGAGCTTCCACAAGCAGCAATGTTTCCTGACAGCCTAGCCAGCCAGTCTTCCCTCTACTTGTATGAGTATATAGTGGGTAGGTGGAGGAACTGGCTGAATCTTGGTGTGTGACAGTGTTGTCTTGCCTGATTCCGGGGAAGAGAATCCCCTCCTGGAAGCCACCAGCTGGGTAATTAGGCAGCCAGCGGATCAGCTAAGGGAGCTGGGAATTATTCCCTTCTGAATGAAGTTCAGGGAACCCTGATGGTGGCAGTCTCTCACCGGAGGCCCTCAGGTGAAAGGCACCTCAAAAAGTTCAACCACCTCACCAGTTTCACGGAGTGGAGGGGCTTTTCTGTTATGCTACCAATTTGTACAATGGAAAGGATAGGCTGCTGCTGTCTATGTTGCATATGTGTATAACCTATGTGGTATAATAATATGTGGTATAGCAAGGAGACTCAGAGCAAGGGCTGTCATACCCCAGAAGTGGATGTGGTGATGACTCCCATCCAGCCAGAACCAGGATTTGACACACTTGGGTCAAAGGTCATGGTTCTAATAAAGATGTTACTGGCAATAAAGAGGCATGAAGGGAACATGGTGTCACTGGACCAGTCCTGAGTGGACTGTAATTATACAGGGTTGCAATTCTTCAGACATATAAGAGAACTACGTGACTGCAGAGAGCCACACCCCAGTTCAGGACTTCCTGCTGCCCTGGCCCTAAATATCAAATCTAGGGCAATTGGTATCCCAGGAAGTGCTCAACCATTGAGCCATAACCTCAAATCTTTTATGAAAAAAACAAAAAACTTTTAATCTTGAGAGAAGATGTCATTGAGTTGTTCTTGGACTCATGATCTTCCTGCCTCAGCCTCCCAAATAGATAGGATTACTGGGCTGCCTGGCCCAGTGGGGGGGTAGGGTGGGTATTGACTTGCTAACAGGAGAGACTTGGGCTTCCTTGCTTAAGCAGGCAAATGAAAGAGATGTGTTGGTCAGCTAGCTCAGGTTAGGAAAGCACTCTTACCTCTCACCTTCTCAGCAGGGTTATATGTCAGGGGGGTCACAGAAAAAAAAAAGACATGAATGTACAAAAGGAATTTGCTGGAAGGGGCTGTTAGGGAACAAAGGAGAGAATCAGAAAGCAGAGAATCATCAAGTAAATTTAATTAATTAACAATTCCTTTAAAAAACCTCAAGGGCACAAATGAGACTGTCTGTCTGTTCTCCTGTCTTTCTGCCTGCATACCCCTAAGTTCAGCTGAGAGCACCAAGCACCTGCCCCACCTTCTGCTCTGACAAGATGAAGGCAACACAGGTCTAAACTGACCACCAGATATGTTTGCCCTTGGAGGACAAAGGAGTTACGGAAGGTTGTGAGCACCTGACCTGTGTGTCCAGAACCAAACTTAGGTCCTCTGGAATAGCAGCAAGTGGTTTTAACTGTGGAACCACCTCTCTAGGCCCCTCTTTTAATTTTAAAATGTGTGTGTGTGTGTGTGTGTGTGTGTGTGTGTGTGTGTGTGTGTGTGTGACATGTGAGTGTATGGGTACATGCATCCATGTGCATGCATGCAGAAGCCAGAGGAGGATGTCGGATGACTTCCTCCATCATGTTCTCCCTTATTCCCTTGAACAGGATCTCTCACTGGACCGGAAGCTTGTTATTTCAGATAACATGATGTGATGGTTTCAATGATAGTGGCCTTTAGAAGTTCATGGATTTGAACTCTTAGTCACCTCACCAGAGAATGGAAGAGTTTGGGAAAGATTACGAGGTATGGTCTTGTTAGAGGAAATGTGCCATTGGGAGTGAGTTTTGAAGTTCTAAAAGTCCACATCAGTTCTTGCCCCTCCCTCTCTGCCTGCTGCCTACAGATCAAGATATAAAGCTTTCAGCTATTGCTCGGACAATGTGCCTGTCTTCCGACTATCCCACCAAGATGATTATGAACTAACCCTCTGAAACTATAAGCAAACCCCCAAATTAAATGTTTTCTTTAATTAGTTGCCTTGGTCATGGTGTCTCCTCACAGCAATGGAATAGTAACTAAGGCACTTGACTTGCTAGGGACCTTCAGCATCCACTTGTTTCTGTTTCCACTACTGGAATTACAGGCACATGTGCCACGCCTATTTTTATTTTTGTTTGTTGGTTTGTGTTGTTTTTGTTTTTCTGTTTGTTTGTTGGCTTTTGTTTGGGTTTTTTTTTTTTTTTACATGGGTGCTAGGGGTTTGAACTCAACTCCTCCTAATTACACAGCGAGTATTTTATTGACTAAGCCTTCTCCCAGACCCATTTGTCAACTCTTGCAGAACTTGAAAAAAGCCTCTAAGAACAACTAATCTAGATTATAACTGTATTTTTAAATTTTTGTTTGTAGATTGTTATGGCTTGAGTTTGAAATGTCCCTTACAGGCCCCTGTGATTAAACACATGGCCTCAGCTGATAGTGGTGTTTTGGAAGTTTGTAGAACCTTCAGGATGAGAAGCTTGGGTGGTGGAAGCAAGTAGTTGGGGGTTGGTCTTTGAGAGTTATGGCTCCACCTCCCTTCTGTTTCAGTATGCCTCCTGATCCATCCAGATACAGGAAACCTCATCACACATACACCTAGACAGACCATCCACCACTCCTTCCTCACCAGGATGGGCAGAAAATGGAAGCCAGAATAAGCCTCTCTCCTTCTAAATTGAGTATCAGATATTGTTGCCACTGTAAGATGTCATGCGAATCTAATGAAATTCAGATCTCTAATAGGATTAATCCTAAGTCCTTTAGATACTCAAGGTTTTCTCCATTTTTGATTATATGCAATTTACTCTTTACACCTAATTAAGTTTAAGAATAAAGTTTGGGGAAAAAAAAAGGTCAACAAAGTTCTTTGTCTAGCAACAAGTAATACAAATAAATAAAATGGGAAAAGTAAGACTGCCTACATCATTGGTGCTGTTTGGAGGTTGAATATACACATGCTCTCCATTTGTGATGGTCCATCTGGTGATACTTGATCTTCACAATTGGTAAAAGCCATACTCAGAAGGAACCATGCTTTGGATGTTGACCTTTTCCTGGGTGAGGGATTTCCAGTAAGTGAGACCATGGGCTCAAGGAAAGAAGAGCCACATTTTTTTTTCTTGGCACTAAGTTTCCATTTCTCCCAAAGCAGTCTGTCTTCACCTCCAGGTTCCTTCTCCTTTCCCATTTCCACACTAAGAAAATGGGGCTTGGGATCAACCCTCCTCCAACACACCAGCACGTGCACCTGAATCTGTGCTAAGACAGAGGACCTTATTGTAGCTGGTTCTGTACCCCTGCCCAAGATGGAGGATCCTATCAGTAGTTGTGTCCATACTCGGAGATCTGATTCCAGTGTTGGAAACTACACACTGATAACCTGGGACTAACATAGGACAGAAAGGACATCACTGGTAGGAACCTAGAAAAAACCAGCTCCTGGGTTCCATCTCTACCCAAGGAATCTAACACTCACCAATAAACCTCTCCTTCACTTTCTCTTAGCTATTTTCCTATCTTTTAATTTTTTAATTGGAGGGAGAAAAGAACCATTAGCCAGCTATTATCAGAGGATGGTGGGCAATGAGTGTAAGTTTCAACTTCTAGTCAGCTACAAGATCCTGAGGGGAGTCAACTGACACTGTATAGCATGCTATGTTTGATGTCCCTTACACTGGGGACATTAAATTCCCCTTTGACTCATGGTATTTTCAACATCTAATGAGTTTATTGAGCTACAGGTCCATCATAAATTAAGAACATTTGTTTTACTATAATGAAAATCCTTACAGCTACAGTACATAGTAAGCTCTGTGTCAAGTGGGTGTGCATACATGCACATAGACATGTATACATATTAACTGCTTTGTCCACTCAAATTTCTAAACTTCTTCAGCAGTGCCATAAGTAATGTCAAAGAAATGACCAATTGGAAATTGAAAATACAGTGGTGGAAGCTGTCGGGTAGCAACTTCCTTGAATTCAAACATTCCCTCTCAGGAAGCTCCTAAAACTTACAAGATTCACAAAGCCCTTCCTGGAGGTTATATACATGTACAGTCAAACACACATGCATATACATATACACATACTGTATTTATATGTATCATATATGCAATATATGTGTATTAATAATTCATGTGAAAAGAGAAGAAGAGACTTCTGCCATGTTGTGCAGGGAGCTCTAGGAATATAGCTTCCATGAGTCAGCACCTGTGCTAGGGTGGCCTTTATGGTCATGTGGCTGCCTTTGACTCACTCCTGTTTCTATAAGTAATCTCTCACCATATATCTTGTAAGTAGCTCCAATAAGCTTACTGGTTCATGAAACTAGACTTGGATGGAATAGTTTCTTTGGTCCATGACTGTTCCATATATAGTATAAATGAACACTTGTTTCTGCTTCCTCAAGAAGTATAACAACAGGAAACAGGCATGGTGATGCGCACCATGTACAGGCATGTACACTTGGAGGCTGAAGCAGAGGACTATGAGTTGGAAGCCAACCTGTGCTATACAATGAGTTCACATCCAGCCCAGGATACATGGTGAGACCCTGTCTAAAGAACCAAAACAAAACCCCCAAAGTTCAGCCATCAACACCACCAACAAAAGGTTATGTAGATCAAAGTGTGCCCAGTGTTTACAAGTGCCTGGAACAGTGCACAGAAGGCAGCACTCAATGAGAGTGCTTCTTGGGTCTGTCCCCCCTTTGCTTTTGTCCTATCTGAGCCCTGCTCCATCTAAGATCACCTGGGCAGTGACAAGCAGGTGTGAGCCATGGCAACATTTGTTCAAACAGCTTGTAAGCATAGCAACTTTCTTAAGAATTGAAGGCATTGGCTTGACTGGAGTTTGCCATGTTTCTAATGCCCACATAAGTCCAGCCTTGCAACTCAGAGAAGCACAACAGAGAGAGCTGAAAGGCTTACGAAGCTTTGTGTGCTAGCATTTTGCACATGATTTGAAGAGAAAAGAAGGAGACAAGAGGAGGAACCAAGCTGAAGCTAGTACAGCCAGCAGAGGGCATCGTGACCAACCTGCCTCTCCACTTGGCCCCCTTCTAGGCCAGGCTAGACCTGGGCCTATGCTGATGACAAGATTGCAGTGGTCAAGAACCTAGACATTACGAAATGCCTGGAACTGGTCAGCTGGGTTCCCCTTGTCTCTGAGCCTCTTTCCATGCATGAGCCATGTGCTGTCTACAGATCCTTTTCCCATAGCTGTCACCTATTGTCTCTCTAAGGAAGAATACATCATTGAAGATTAAGACGGACCTCATCCCCTTCTCACTGGAACCTCATTTCTGGTATACGCTGAACCTGGATATACACAGGGTCCAAAGTGCCTTACTGGCCAAATGCACACTCAGACAAGACTCCTAGGCTCCAGCCATTTCTCTACATACTCCTAGTTTCAGCTTATAAGCCCCCTGCTTCACCAATGCCATGCTATCTTCAGAGTCTGCTGCCTTTTGCAGATAACCCATTGCCATTGTTAGTATGGCAGCTGGGGAGGCAATTGCAGCTTTTATCTACCCACGTCTGAGTTGATCGCCTTCAAGGCATTTAACAAAATTTGCCTTTTGTCATAAACATTATGGCAAGCATGGCTTTCAGATGGCCTGACTGGTCTTCCTTCACACAGCCTGGAGGAAATGCTCGGTAACTTGTTAGGGTTGTTTGTACCAGCTGTTTGCACCTGGCAAGCAAAGCATACAGTCTCAGGCTCCACAACTATCAGGAGCTCTGGGGCAGGAAGCCAGCTGGGCACTAGACAGAGTGTGAGAATGCCTGGGCAAGCCCCTCAGCTTGGCACATTTGTCATTCCATTAAATGGCATTATTGATGGTTCTGTGTCTCCACAGAAGCTGTCCTGATGTCCTGAAGACACACCTCTGCCTGTGGTTATACTAGGTACCTACACTGTAGGAGCATCTCTGTTGGTGTGTGTTCTTTGCCACTAGGAAGCCTAAAGTCCTGACACCCTTGTTGCCTCTTCTCCATCTACATCCTTTTTGGACAACTTTGTGTTTGCCATATGCATCTCACTGCTTACTGGAAGCCTTTTTAGATAAGCCGAGTTGAGACCATGGATACACACAACCACACAGTAGCCTCTGTTGTGTGGCTGGCAGTATGCTTATCCTGTGGGTAAGCTGTGAACACTTTATTTGAGAAGGATGGATCCAAGAGGAAATGCATTTCACAGACAGTGACATCTGCAGATGTGTGCTAAGATCACCAAGAGCAGGCACTGGGTAAGAGATCCCAAGAGCCATTGGCCTCAGGGGTTCTACAGCCTGAGTAGAATTAGGAGCACAGACCTGTCCCAACAGATGGGCATTTCATGCTAATCAGTGGGGGTGGAGGTGGGGGTAGGGCTGTCACTGTGACATAATACTTGGCAGAAACAATTTAAAATGAGGGAAGAGTTTGTTCTGGCTATAATTTCAGAGCTTTCAGTTGCATCAAAGAACAGTGTCTTACATCAGGGTGGCCAGGAAACAAAAATAATGCCTATGTTAGCTGCCTTTCTGCTTTCTCCTTCTTCATCCTACCCATGCCCCCTCCCTCTGGAATAACACTGCTTATATTGAGGGTGGATCTTCCCTTTATTTAGTCCTCTCTGGAAACATTCTCACAGCTATGCCTCGCAGTGTGCTTGATTATTCTGCCAGACACTTCTTAACTTAAGCAAGTGACGCTCAGGATGGACAGTGACTCAGCTGTACATGTATTTCAAATATTTCAAGTTTGAACTTCCTCCACAAATGAGCTGTGTTCAGGAGCAATGATGGCACTTCTGCTAGGGGACCCCCCAACCCTCATTTTCTTCTGACATACTGTCCTCTGGGGGCCTCCATCAGTCTGGTAACTGTATGAAGCAAAGAGCCGTCTCCAACATTAAACATGTAATGTGAGCAAAAATACATAAACTATATTAAACAACTAGAATGTAAATATGAATGTGTGACCTCAGCATAGCTGAGTCTAATTTAACTTCATTCAGATAGAAGCAATAAGGTAAGACAGTATATGATCAGCATCCAAGGCCTTTCCCTTCTTGCTTATTCTCAACTACAGCCATGTTTATTTTCTGCTCCATTTTCCCACCATTCCTGCCTAGGTTCTGGTTGGTAATTTCTCATTCATGTCACAGCTACAGCATGATGAGCTGGATAGGAATGTTCTTGAACACCTTAAGTCCAAAGTTCATGGCCCCAGACCACTCTGCACTACAACACATCTTTCTTACACTCCATGCAGTGTTTTTACTTATTGTCTATTGTTCCCTTGTTTTGTGACAGGCATGATGACATCAGGAGTATACAGGGGACTTGTCACCGCTCATGTTGTAAGAACTGTGACTGGTACAAAGCTGATGCTCCACAAAGAACTGATGGATGAATGGGTGAGTGGAAGATTCAAAAAGGAGCAAAATCACCAAGGGCTGAGTGGCCAAGCAAGGGATGGGAAGGAGGCAGTCTTCTTGTGGCCAGGCACAAGGGTTGGAATGCCATAGGGTAGCCTGGGATAATCATGATTGAATGAATTGACTGCAGTACAAGAATACTTTGAAAAGAAGGTGGTTGAGAACCTCAAACATTGGTCCATTGCTACCTAAGGGCAATGGGCAGCTCTTCAGGAGTGATCAGTAATAATGCTTCAAATTCAGGTTCTGATGGCTGGGAAGGCACCAACAAGCTAGAGACTGATAGAAAGGGGTGAAAGACAGGGGCAGAATCATAAGACCATGAGAAGAGTACAACAGGGTGATAATCTGTGAGTGGAAGTGGAATGATGGATTGATACAACTTTGTCTAGCAGGGTTTCCTGCTGCTCAATGCTGCATGATCTAGGATACAAAGGAGAGGGAGCCAAGCCCAGAACTCAAAGGCTTTGTCTGCTAGAGCCCTGATTCAGTCAGTGGTCTCCAGTGCAGGGTAGTACCTCTCTGAGCCTCCTGGGAGCATCAAGCCTAGAATAGTGAAGAACAACAAACAGACCAATACCCACATGGACTCATTCCTGAGTGGAGACTCAGCACACCATTGTGTGTTGATGGTTAGAGACTTAGACCAAACAGCATAGGGGTCTGCATCTTCAAGGTAGAACCTGAGTTTGAACCTTAGTAAAGTGAAAATACACTTGCCTGAAGCCATATAGTGCTGATGAAGATAATGGGGGCTGAAAGAAATTGTGTATGTGTGTGTGTTTAAGAACAAATTCAGGGTATTTCTATCTCTTATGGGACATTGGGGAGTAGCTCAGCAAGCTAGAGGAGGCTGAGCTTTCTGGGTAAGGAAAAGAGAAACAACAGGTATAGATAGGCTCACAATATAGAGATGTGGGTATGTACACTCTTGTGTCTGTGTGAGATGCTAATGATTGAATGTAGGGTCTCGTGCATGCTAGGGAAGTGATCTTCCACTGAACCACACCCCAGCTTTATGATTCATTTTGTTCATGACCTTAAACAACAGTTTATGTCCAGCCTTGCACATGGGAAATGTTCACTAAATATTTACTAAAAGGTCTTTTAAAATTATGAATATTTTCCACTTTCTCCTCTGTATTGTATTTAAAAAAAAAATGTTCATTGGACCAGGAAGGCATTTCTACACCATCATTGGCTTTCTGCTTCCCTCATCTCCACCTCCTTGCTCATACACTCACTAATCTTTCCAGGACCCATGGTTGTCTCCTGCCTCCATTCCTTGACAACCTAGAATTTCATCACCCTTCCTGAGGAAGTTTGCAAACATAAACCTACATCATGTCAATCTTCCAAAACTCTACTACAGTACTGTACGGGGAAGGGGGGGGGTCAGTAGGGGACAGAGACATTCCTTTCTGCTTCAGCTGTTTCTTCCACATGGAGGTTTGCAGTCAACTATAAGGCCTTACCTTGAACTCAACACATCCCACTCTTTTCTCCTCAGGCAAGGTCAATTACTTGTTTTGTGGGGGACCTTACAAGATGATCCTGACCTTCCTCACCTGCCTGCTGCCTTTGCCCTTCTGGTGAGAGCAAAGTTCCTGGAGTGAGGGTGTCCTGTGTCATTCCAGATTCCAACACTTAGAGACCTCTCCCATGCGCTGTGACCTGCCATCAGGAATGCCAATCTGTGGGCAACTCGCTAGTACAGAACTTTCTTGGCTCCGTTATTGAGTTAGCTCCCACAGAGGAGCAGCTTTCTGTTTTAAAGCTCACATGCTGGCTGCTGTTCACCTCTGCCTTGATCCTCCGTACTTCTCATCTGGCACCTCTGGTAATGTGCGGTAGCATGCTCTGTGGACTGATGGGCCAGACTATTCACGAAGACCATGCAAAATTAATACAACCCACTAGTTTTGAAAGTAAGTAGAGTCCTCACCCTGACATATAAGGTCCTCTACCAAAAGATAAAAGTAGGTTCAGTCAACTCCCTAGACTTAGCTTCCCACTCCACTGTGGCCAGGGTCTACCATGAACTCTACTTCACCCACCATAGTAGGGCTCTCTGGTCTCCTATAAATGTGTCATGCTTTCCCTCCCCTGGATATTAAGCTTGGTTCTTCCACTCTGCTGGCATTTACATCCACCAAAAGTCTTGCAAGCCATCCAAGTGTCCCACGAGCCACTTGTTACTGTGCTTTTCTGATCTCTCCCTTCCTTGGCATTTCCTTAGTTTGTTTCTTTGCCAAGAACTTCCCCTCTGCTCAGCATTCTTCCCTTTACACATGCCTGCTGGGCACCAGTTACTATGCTATAAAGTGCCCACCTCCAAGCCTCCCTGGGTGCTCTGGAGAGTCAGACACTCCCCCTAATGTCCAATAGAACATGTTACAGCATATTACCAAAGATGCTGAGTTGAAAGCACTCTCTGATTTTTCTCAAGAAGCCTATTGAAGGAATGTAAGCAATACCACATGGGTAGATGCTTTGAAGGAGCAGAGCTGTCTCTCACATTTGGAGAGTAAGCATCTACACCAGTAGGGACAAGAAAGAAAGGTGGGTGCCACTATGTGAACCTCATGATAGAGGCCATGCTGCAGAAAGGCACCTACAGAACTCTCATGTCCTCCCAAGAATACTGAGTGTGCTGTCACACAGGCAGTAGACTGGACACCATGTCAGACTCAACTTTCCCAGGAAGCTAATGAGAGGCTGGGATGACTAGTCCCTAGAATAAAGAAGAACCCCGCCCCCAACTCAAAGACGAAGGAGTGCATCCAGGCCACCCAGATTAAGCAAACCATGGAAGGGTCTCTGTGTTGGCCCTCCCCCATCCAATGAGCAGGAATGCCTGAATGTGTCTCAGGCAACAGCAGGTCCCGGCTCAAATGACACGTCTGAATGTGAGGGCCATGACATTTTCCTCACTGGCTTGGAGCTTGGGAAGTCTGATATGCCTCTTTGAAGTCTGCTTAGAGCCCGGGGAATGTGAGGGTTTGAGAGGATAGATAAGACCCTCTTGGGCTCAAGTATCAAGAAGCTTTTCTTCCCTTTAGACAGGCTGCTGGGAAAATGAGGAGAGCTCAGGTTCTGTAGATTCTAACAGGAAATGATGAATCTGCCTTGCTTCTATATTGGCGTAAAAAAAAAGATAGACTTCATAGATTAAACAGAGGCAAGAGTGAGCTCTCTGTCGTACAAGACAATCAATACAGGCGCTCGGTCTCCTGAGCATGCATGATACAGGAAGGATTCCTGCTGGCTTAAGCAAGGCCCTTTGGCAGGCCCCGAAAGTCACCATACTTCGTCATTCTTACAACTCAAGTATGCAAACTCCTGTTCTGTCCCATCTGTCATTTTGGGTCATTCCTATCAAACACCTCACACACATGGAGCTGACCATATTCAAGACTCAAGACAAAGGATTTGAGACACAGTACCGATTTTGGTAAGCCACTTGGCCACAGCACCGTAGATCTCATCCAAGATGAGGATGACCACAAGATTGATGATGACCGCTGTCGCGGTCACGGTCACCCGGACATTGGAGCGCGTGGCCTTGTTGAGAGACAGAGCAGCCGCAGTTGTGATCCGATACACAATGACCCCAAAGACAATGGAGAACGTCAGGGCGATCTGTTCAGAGAAGACAGGAGAAGGGAGGCAATTACTAAGCAGGAAATCATCTCTGCAGTCAACTATTGAGCCCCTAATGTTTGCTCACATCAGCTGTGAGCAAGCTCTGGTTACCGAGTGGGCAACAGAGGCCCTACAAAGCCACTGAGGTCTGATGCAGCATTCTGAGTTTTAACACGGTTTTCAAGGCAGAACATCTCCAGCATTTACCAGATCCCAATAGTCTAAATCACACTACACAAATAAAGACGAGAATCCTGGACACCGTGGGGCGTAAGGCACAACCTGTGATTTCCTTCACTCTACCTACTATGGAGATAAGAGGTGCTCCTGCGGCACCGTAATAACAGGTGTGAGAATATTAAGCACTGAATAAAGACAGCTTCTGAGGGAACACAGCATGCCAATCTGCCCTGCCAAGGAATAGTATGGAGGAAGTGAATTTCAAGTTGGACCATCCACTAAAGGAAATGGGGTGCCACTGGAGATGTTTGAGCTGAGAAGGGAGGAGTTACAGCTTGACCAATGGGAGGTAATGGTTGAGCACAGAAGAGGAAGATAAGATCAATCCAAGTGGTATTTGCACAGGATGAGGTGAGCAAAAGCATTGCATTCTCTTCCAGGCACCTTGGAATAAAAGGTACAGATTCTAATTTGATGTACAAATCTCTTGCTTCTTTGTCCCAAGGAGGTGCCCCAGACCCTGAATCTCCATGGTCCATATTACCTCTTCTAGAACCCCAGAACCAGAGATTCTTCTCGACCTATATGCGAGCCCTTTCCCATCTCCCCTCTACTGTTCCTCTCTGGACCCCAGCCAAGGAAGGACAGTTTCCAAGAAGCACCAGGATGCTGCGAGCAAGAGTTCCCAATCAAGGCTCTCAGCAAGGGGCAGAAGCAGGGAGGCCTCTGTCATTAGCAGGCCCCATCCTGCCCTGGGCCACTGGAGCAAATATGAATTGGCTTCAGTCAAAGAAGTCATGTTTCATCCTTGCTGCCAATGAGACTGTTCAGGTACTGACTGGTCTCTAGGGGAGAAGGGATGGGACATTGACTGTTTAAAACATGAGGTGAGGAAAGGGCAGGTGGAAGTTTCCCCTGGTACACAAAAAAATGCTGGAAAGACAGGAGGAGACGGGGAGTTACAGGGAGGGTGGGGAAGAGAGTGAAGGCCGGGCTGGGAAGAGGTCTGATCAGTACTTTGCAGACAGTGAGAATGATCCTCTGGTGGGCTGGGAATGAGCTACAGATGTTTCAGCATATGGACCCATGCAGACCTCTGGGGTGCCAGTGTGCTGAAGGCTGGGGTGCTAGGGAGAGACTGGACTGCCTAGCCTGGTATGCTTTATAAATGTTAGCATTTTTCCTGTGGACCCTCTAAGAAAGGCAGAGCAGGCAGAGAGGTCTTTTATGGTCAAGGGAGAGTATTTCATTGTGTGTGTTTTCAAGGATGAAAGAAGAGAAGATACCCCACTGGAGGCCACTCTTTGAATGGGAATACAGCAGCAGCACCAGCCTGCAGGACAAGGGAAGGATAACTCTTTTGAGTGGGGAACCTGGACATGACATCACACTGTTCCACTTCCTGGTCCTCTGGGATTGACATTGCCTGACAGAGCCTAGAAAATGTAGTGTGAGATTCTTTCCCCCCACCCCCACCTCAGATCCCTTCTAGACTGTTGACTGGTGAGGGGTGTATTAATGAGGTGGCAAAGGCTGGGTACTCCTCAAGCTAGTGTGTGTATGCATGTGCATGTGTGTGTGCATATCTCTCTCTCTCTCTCTCTCTCTCTCTCTCTCTCTCTCTCTCTCTCTCTCTCTCCCTCCCTCCCTCCCTCCCTCCCTCTCTCTCTCTCTCTCTCTCTCTCTCTCTCTCTCTCTCTCTCTGTGTGTGTGTGTGTGTGTTCATTTGGTTTGGTATAAGGAGAAGACTAGAAAAAAAAATGCCAAGAATATCTGCTGTTTTAGAGTCGTAGAAGTTGGGGGTGTGTGGACGATATTCTCTTTTAAGCTTCTCTGAGTCCAAGATGCTAAGTTTGAAAGGAGAGAGTATAGTGTATAATTTATGGCCCCGGGGGCTGTATCAGCTGGGAGCTTGATTGAGACACAGAATCTCAGCACAACTCCAGATCCTGACTTACAATCCACACAGTGAAAGTATTCCTAGTCAAAGCCAGAGACACCTTGTTCTCACTTAGTCTTCCCTCCGCGTAACCCCTGACACCATCCCTAGCCTCTGCTTATTCTTGGCAACCTGACATTGCTCTGAACTTGATTTTCTACCCTATGGCAAAAACCAGGTTCTGAACCTTGATTGGGCTTTCCGGAAACATCTCTAGATCCACAGAGCTTCCCGGTTGCTCAGGCTTAGAGAACTCCAACCTAACTCCACATCTGGCTGTTTATGGACAAAGCTGCAGGTATGGAGAAAAGAAGTTCTTTGCTCTTGGCCACAAGGACTGTATTATCCCTTATGACTCTTAGAGCACAGTGGGAACGAAAGAATTTTAACACTTAGGGATCATCTACTTACAACCTTTAGTTTCATGCATAAAGAAAGTGAAATCAAAGCATCAGCAATCTGATTGGCCCCAGGTTCGGAGGGCACAAGGCCGAGGTGAGGTGACAATGAATAACTAACAATGACGTCATCAGCATCATTTCCCCACTGTATCTTCTCCATGTCACTTTTCAAATCACATCTTCACTTGAGCTAATCTTTACAACTACCATCCATCCTGTAAATGAGGTTTCATGATGCTCCATGGCTGAACCCTGCCGTGTGGAACTATGCCCACGTTCCCGTTCTGAAATTAGATCTCAGGTCTCTTGCCACGTACTCCGATGCCATTTCTACTATTTGTGGTGGAATGGTGGATTGTGTCTCGGAGAAACTGTCCTGGAAGGCACTGCACTGGGACACACCATGTTTTGGGTCCATCTCCACCACTAGGGTAAAGAAGCTTGGTCACGTGCCACATTCTACTGCTAACTCTATTCCACAGCGCTGCTCTCTAAATGAAGCCAGCCTGCCAAATATCACTGCAGCAGCTTCCTGCTTGACTCTCCCGTTCCTCACACTCACCTTCTTTACCAGCATCTCTCACAGCAGCCAAAGACACTCTTCCGTACATCAGAGCGTGAAACTCCTCTGCAAACGCTTCCTTAGGGAGCCCGCTCCTTGCTCTGACACTGGCTCCTTCACCTCCCTGGCTGTATCTCTGGGCCTCAACCACATTGCTGCCCTTCTTCTCACTGGGCATCCTACCAGGTACTACCGTAGTCTGGAGTCCCTTTCCTCAGTCTTCCCTCAGACTCCAAAATGTCAACGTGGCTGCTTCTTTGTCCTATTACAGACCCTGGCTAAAATCTTAATGAGACTTCCTTATTTGACTTATTTAATAGATGTATTTGTGATATTTGTGATTTTAAATTTTATTTTACTGGGAACATGCTGAACATTCCATTATACACACACACACACACAGAGAGAGAGAGAGAGAGAGAGAGAGAGAGAGAGAGAGAGAGAGAGAGAGAGAGAAAGAGAGGGAGAAACAAACTCCAGTATATCCTGCCTTGCCTCGCTTCAAACTCACGATCTCTCATCCAGGCTCTTCCCTCAGCCCTGACAGGTTACTGGTGGCTGACATTCATTTCCTTCTTTGCCTTAGCTATTCTGTTACGTAAGAATGCATCACTGAACAATGCCACCTAGGCTTGTCTCTTTTGGGTCACCCACACTGCTCTGTATCCTGATTAGCTCGCTCATTTTCATGGCTATGTGGTCCTTAGCTGTGTAAATAGATCTTGGTTTATTTATCCATTCTCGTGGGGATAGGCATGTGGACTGTTAGCAGTTTGGGGCTATTATAAACAGAGCATCATGGACTTTCCTGTATCTATACGCTGTGTGTGCACGTAAGGTTTTCTAGGGCAGGCAGCTAAGCGTGGATGTTCAGGGCTGTGGGCTTGAAGTCTTGATTTTCCTAAGTAATGCCAGAATGTTTCTAAAGGCATCTTTAAATAATTTCTTAAATGAACTCCCACCAGCCTTGTACAAGTTTCTTTTGATCTAGATCTTTCCCAACACTTGTTATTGACAGACTTCTTAATGGCAAGTTGTCTGTTGAGTGCATATGGCGTTTCACCATGGTTTAAATTAGAATTTCTGTGAATACTAATGAGATAGATGGGTCCTCTTTGGTAGGCTTATTGGCCATTGGAGTCTTTCTTTTGTAAAGTATCAATAAAGATAGTTTATTAAGTTTCGATTGAATTGTGTTATTTCTTGTGTTTGTAATTTTGTATACACTTTGAACCAGTTTTGATGAATTACAGTTTTTATGAACAGGCCCTCTGACTTTGAGCTTGCCTCAATGCTTATTTTCACCCTTCCTGCTTCTCACACAGCCACTCTAGCCGAGGCCTTGCCTAGATGGGAAAACGTTCTTAAAGTGGAAGCAGCGTTAGTGCAGAGGTATCTGCTCCGCCAGGGTTATTCCTGTCCCAGTAGCCTCTGAATGCTTTAATAGCTAGAAAATATAATGCTTGTGTATTTTCCACTAAATTCCGCAAAGTGGGTGTTATAGAATCCTAACCCACCACTAATAGTGGAAGTTTATTATTTGTTTACTTTACACATGTACAGTGTTTTATAATATTTTTATTTTCAGTCTGGATCTGTCTAGAACTCAAAATCCTCCTGTCTCAGCCTCCCAAGTTATAGGTGTGCACTACACTACTGCTTGTACCTTGTCTAAAAACTCTTTTTTAATTATTATTTTCCTTCCTTCTCTGCGTTGGTGCCTAAGAATAGCATTGAGCACACAGTTGTACTCCTTAAATATTTCCCGAGTGAAGAATAAACTTCCCAGCAGCGAGATGCACCTTGTGGGAGGCCCCAAAGCACTAAATCGATTAAGCTTTCTATCGTCACATAGAACACAGCATAGCTCGCTGCACCTTTGAATAACCTGCCATGTTTGGCAGGGAGAAGAAAACAAATTTAGACTGCTAAGCTTTGACGACTCTGAGGTTTGTCTGCAGGGTGAGGACCTGAGTTTGATGTTCTCTAAGCTAGCTAAGAACATTTCTGTTTTGGACAAAGTCTCTCTCATTACACAGCCCAGGCTAGCCTCAGATTTGAAATCCCCTTTGCCTCTACCTCCAGAATGCTGAAATTACAAGAATGTGACACCAGATCTGACCCAGTTTAAACTTCTGAGATGATATGTCACCATTAGTTGAGATGCCAATATTAATAAAGACAATGAACTCTAGCCAGATCAGGAATAAATCTTTCAGTGAGTTCAGAAAATGATGATGATTCTTGCAGGTTTTAAAAAATCAAACAATCCCCATTCTCTGCAATGCATATGTCCTCCTGCTGAGGAAACTGAGCTGTTAAAGCCACAGTCTTCTTAGCTACACACGGGCCTCACAGTAAAGAGGGCCTGCTGTTAGTGACCTATTGTGGTCCACCGATGACCTTTTCTGAGGTCTTCTAGCTGAAGCTGCTAACCTGACTACACCATGAACCAATCCCAGCATCTTCCCTCAACTTTTTCCAAAACTGCCAACATCATTAAGTCTCAAAATAAATAAACAAAACAGTAAAATAAAAAGCTTTCACGATCTCAGGGAAGTAAAGAAAAAGTAAATGCAGCGTCCACATAGACAGTAAAGACTGTGAGCCCAGCTGGCTCTCTTCTGTGATTTCCAGACACTGTTAGCATTAGAGAGAAGCACTCTCATCCCCAAAAGGCCAACACACATGCAGATGTGTGTATACACACACACACACACACACACATGCCACCACAATTATACAGCCAGTTCCTCTGTATTATACCTCCAAGTTCTTGATCTGGTCCCACTCACAGGACACTGCGACTTTAGATATGCACAGTCAGTCACCTCAGTATTGGGAAAGTTCTTTCTCCACCACTCAGTACTGTGGCCTCACTTTTGTCAGCCCCTTATTATTCCACAGCATAAAAAAATGCCCACTTTACACACACTCACTACAGGATCAACATGCACATAGTCCCAGGCAGGTGGTCCCTCAAAGAAATTACCATAAACAAGATGGAGGCGAAGTTCATCAAGTATCCTGGGAAACGGTCCTTCCAACTCAGTTTATCTTCATCATCCTGAGGTGAAACAGGAGAAAAGAGACAATCAGAAGGCACAAAGTACAGATATTCATTCATTCCTATTTTTACATTAATTTGCATGCCAACCATTTGCTGCTTTATGGATATTTCTGTAGTAACTGATGTCATCTTACTCTCAATATCTACAGTAGCCCTCTTAATTTTGGTTGATAGCACACACCTCAAATTAAGAGGGTCATGACTTTGAGCCCAGCTTGGGGTACACAGAGAGGCTCAGCCCTGAAGATGTTTAGAATTGAGACAGCAGTTCTGGCATCCACAAAAGACCCTGAAGACGTCTGAAACCATGTTTGCAAAGTGTAGAGAAAATAGCAAAGAACACGGTGTTAGCCTGCAGGGAGCCACTCATCACTGCATGCAACAAGTCAGACTCAAACTTAGCTCAGCAGGACCCCTGCCCCTGTTCCCTTTCCTCTCCATCTCATGCTGGCTTCTCAGAACAGACCTGATTTGGCTCTAGCAACAGTGCCATCTAGCCTCTGAAAGGTTGTACTGTAAGCTGAGCACCTTCCCTGCCTACATTTTCTTTCCAGCATCCTTTGTGTGCCTATGACAGTAAAGAAACTGAAGAAAGTCCTTCCAATTGATCACTGTCCTTGAGGGGTGGGGGACTTCACAGCCTCGAGAAACAGTGACAGTCCAGCCACTGTCAAAGGATGAAGAATCACCTATCAGCTCAGGAGTGAGGTCTAACTAGGGAGGGAGCTATGGGGACCGTAGGGAAAGGAAGAATTTGTCTTATGCATTTGGACCAAGAGTAGGGTTGAGCTGGCTTGAGGGGTGATACTGAAAGGATGTTATGATTGGGGTCCTTTAGTTCTTAGCACGTTCATGTACAGAATATATATATATATATATATATATATATATATATATATATATATATATATATATGTCATCTACTCTGGTTTTCATAACAGCCAGAGAATGTGGTCTTAGTCTCTCAGTCTAACAAGCTTTGCATCACACCAGAAGAAAAAAACTAAATTTTAGATGGTGACTATTCTGAAGAGATAAGACTCATATAAACCTGTTTCCAATCAGACTGGACTAATTCACATTCTCCCAAGAGGAAGTGGGATGTCTTGTTTCCATCCATACTCTGAGTTCACCACCACACCCTAGCTTTCCTACAGTACCCTGAAAATATTGTCCTCTAAGACATTGGCAAGGAAGTCTCATTATAGGCTGCCAATGAAACAGACTCTGGGCATATGCGGAGGATACAAAGAGGAGAAAGCTCAGAGGGCCTGGAACTAGTGTAAAGACCTCCAGGACCAAAGAGACAAGGAAGCAAAGGTAAGTTGGACTAAGAAGATGGTTTTCACTATTTTCCGCAAAAGGAGACAACTGAAGAGCATTGAATTAGATGTCCTTTCAGGAGAAAAGCATTCATTTTTGACATAGATAGCCTTATGTTTGTTGGAAGATCACTCCTTTCATGTTTATGGTGATGGGGTTCTGTTTGGAAGGCACACAGCCAACCATGCACATAGTTCTTACATTCAGAATTATCCAAACACAGGAAGCTAAGAGGAAAGTCAAGTTTACACACTGTCCTCCAGACTAGGTTACTTGTATAGATAACATCAGAAACAAAAATGTCGTTTATTTGTTTTGTGTTTTGGTTTTAGAAACGAGGTCTTCTTACATAGCCCAGATTGGCCTTGGACTCATAATCCTCCTGCCTCAGCCTCCTGACTGCGAGGACCTCAGACATGCACTGTTTACCTAGCATGAAGTAGGTTTTAATTACAGAATTTGGCAATAATAAAAGAAGCCAATGAAATCCTGCCACTCACTGGTCCACACAAGGTGTGAAGATTCAATGTGAAAGGTCATCCACTTCCTGAAAGTCACATCACCAGTGTGAAAGAGAACTAGAATTGGGAACAGGACATGTCAACTCTGAATACCGAGCTCTAAAATATTTATTATGGTAGTGACTTTAGTAAATTCCCTGTAGTTCTGGTGTGTGTGTGTGTGTGTGTGTGTGTGTGTGTGTGTGTGTACATGCATTTGTGTGAGGCTAAGGGACAACTTCTAACGCTCTTCATCTTCGTAGAGACTCTCGCATCTCCTCATTCCCCACCACTGATATATAAAGGCACCGCCATGCCTGGTTTGCTTATTGTTGTTTAAAAAAATAAAAATACGGGTTCTGGGATTGAACTCGGATCCCCATACTTCTAGAGCAAGCACTGTACAGAACGAGCCATCGCCACAGCCCCACAGCAATATCTCTACTGTAAAATAAATCACATCCCTTATCTGTAAAGCAGTTGCGGGCATCACATGAAATTAGCATGCCTTTTGATAAAGCCCATCTAAGAGCACTGCAGGCATGTGGGGAGAACTCTCAGACTCCCCTACCTGTAACGTGGGGATGCCAAAGTCAGTCTCGCCAAAGTGGAAGAGGTATCGTGAGGGTCACATGAGTGAATGCCCAGGACAGAGCTTTAGAAACTGTATGGTGCATACAACAGTGAGCTCAAATTAGCTCTGATTACATCAAAAGCACGTGATTATGGGAACTTAGCTAATGTTGCCATTGTTCAGAAACCACCCTAGCTGTCGTCTGTTCTTACTTCTCTATCTCTGCTGTCTGTGTTTGTGTCCCTGGTCTACTGCTCCCACATATAGATCTGTGTCCAACCAGTAGGAAAATAATGTCCACATAGAACCTTGCACAGGTCCCCTTCTGGAAAACTGGTATTTAGAAATGAAGCTAATTAAAAAAGTAATGGGTAAGAATTTTATTTTAATAAATCCCTTGGAAGATAGGGACTTTGAAAAGGTGGCAATTGTCTTTGTTTTTTTATGTATTAATATAGCAAAACTCATCTTTATTAGAATGTGGTTCTGCATATTTTGATGACCCTCTGTAGTCATGTATGTACGATCACAACATAAATCAAAATAGAAACTGATTTCATCACTTTCCCACATTTCATCCTTTGTTTTTGATCTCTGACTCCAATCCCCAGAACTAGCAAAGTCTGTTTAATGTCCCTCTAGTTTTGGGTCTGATGGAATGTCACTAAATACACTGTAGTGTACAGCTTTTCCTGGGTATGGACTCGGTATGGCTCATCTGAGACTCACCCATGCTGTTGCCTAGCTCAGTCATTTGCCCCTTTCACTGAGGAATGGTCTGTGTTTCATCACATAGACTTTAGTCCATTCACCCACTCACTGACCTGGGGAATGCTTGGATTGTTTCCATCTGGGAATAATTAGGAATGATGCCCTCCCAAAATCTGTATACCCATTTAGATACAAATAAATAAAATTTTCATGTCACTTGGGCAAATACGAAAGTAATGGATTTGCTTGTTCACACTGTAGGTCTATGTGTGACTTTATAAGAAGCCACCAAACTGCTTCTAAAGTGTCCAGTGCACCTCCCATTAATAGCAGGTGATAGTTCCTTTCTTTCTTTCAATAAATTTCCTTTAAAATAGGTTTTTATGTTTTTGGATTTATAAAAAGCTTCAAAGGCAGTCCAGAGAACTGTATATATACCTTGCTTTCAGTTTCTCACGTAAGTTCCATACGTCTTTCACAACTTATAAACCAATGCCATACAATATTATGAACTAAAACTTCATATTCTGTCTGTACTGTCTCAGTTCAATGCCTGCCTCTTGGCTGAGGGTTGCAGCTAAGGTACCACATTCAGTTTGGCCGTTCTCTCCCCTTAGATGCTTTATGAAAGCCTCTCAGACTTTGCTTGCTGTTGATGGCTTTGTCTGCTTTGAAATGTGCTAGCCAGGTGCTTTGTAGAAGAATCCACAGCACAATCTTGTTTTCAACTTTGTCTGGGGTTATGTTTGAGGGAGGTAGACCAGAAGTCAAGGATCGTTTATCATATTTTTCAAGGATATAGACCATAATATGCCCTGTCACTGATTATGGTAACCCTGATTTCTTGGTAGAATTTTCTGGGGTGTTCTAGTTTTCTCTATTAGAAGCTTTCCTTCTCCACTTTTTCTACTGTGCTATTTAGAAAAAGGTACCCATCACCATTTTTGAAGGTATGGAATTATACTTTCATCTTTGAGGGAGCAATATGTACAGGCACATATATGTTTTTAATATATACTTTTAATGGTTATAGGAAGATATACCAAATCTTTCTCTAAACTCTAAAACAATAATAAAACACAAAAGAATGGAGATGACAAATGCTGAGCCATCAGTAAGCATTACACTCAGCTTAGAATTGGCTTTCACCTTCAAAGAAAACAGGATGTTGGCCTCTTCCCTTCTCTTTCTTCCAGGACACCTACAAAGAAGAGAGGCCAGGCAGCAGCAACATCTGGGCTCATTTGCCTCCTCACCTGCAGACTAGAGCAAGAGACTCTGGAATAGGAATGGACTGGTTTTGTTAGAATAGTCATATATTGAGCCCGTATTCCTGCAAATTTGGGGACAGTGTCAAAAAGAGGGAAAGGAATCCAAAAGACTTAGAGACTCAATACTTGGTGAGTCTCATCCTGTGTTTGCCTCTGTATTAGATGAGCAATTTTGGGTGTTGTTATCGTTCAGTTTCCCTGAACACTATTACAGCTTCCTCTCGAATGGGGCAAGTAGAAAATTTGTCCTACTGGTCATTCAAGGAGAATATGTTATAAGTGTCAGTCTTTAGAGAATGGCAAGTTCTGTGTAGACAGACTTTTGAATTATGAGTCTTCTACTCAGTATGATGACTGCACATCAGACTACACTGAAGATACAAAAAAAGAATACACTTCTTTTCCACCCACAAGAAACCTCGACTTGGGAGGAGACAAATGAGAAAGAAGGACACATATTACGGCATGGGCAAAAGACATACAGAATGCCGTGGAAACAGAAGACTGGACAATTTCTTCTTTGTTGTTGAAGGTTGATGTTTTCTCAGACAAAAATGGTGGGGATATTCCAGAGAAAGCATTAGACCATGTGTTTTAGTTTGCCTTCTTTTGCTGTGACAAAACCCTATGACCAAAAGCAACTTGGAGAGCAGAGGGTGTATTCTGAATTACAGTCTATAGTCTATCATAAAGTGAACTCAGGACGGGAACTGAAGCAGAGGCCGTGGAGGAACAGTGCTTAGTGGCTTGCTCTCTGTGGCTTTTTCAGCTTACTTTCTTATATACCACAGGACCACCTGCCCAGCAGCAGCACCACTCACAGTGGTCTGGGTCCTCTCACATCAATCACACATCAAGAAAATATCTTCATATATTTGCCTAAAGGCCCATCTGATGGAGACATTTTCTCAATTGAAGTTCTGTCTTCTGCGATGACCCTGGCTTGCTTGTGCCAGGTTGAGAAAAAAATAGCCAGCACCCCATGTTCAAAAGCACCAAACTATTATAGCTCTCAAGACCATGGGATGGGTCTGAGTAATAAGAGAGGGTATATAGACAGAATCATTAACTCAGAATAGGAAAAGGTCAACTCAAGTGCCAGACCACAGTGCAGCTCTCTCTATCCCATAGAGAACCAGAGGTCAGAACAGAACAGCTACTTGCAAGCAGCAGGTAGTCTCTGATCTAAGGCTGGGCAGCAAAGACTTATGGAGCAGTCAGATTTTTGTCTTCTCATCATAGCCCATGGTTCAAGGAAAGAAGGAAAGCAATGTCTTCGTCAGCCAGCTTCCTAGGCCTATGGCCTATAACAGGGCCACAGTCTTTCTACTCTCCTCTTTAGAAGGCTGCTGCTGGCTCACTCTTCACGATGAAGGGTTGCTTCTACATTTTAAACTCTAAATAATGTCTAGAGGCCTTTAAACTGTAATTCTGTTTTAACACCACACAGAGTTTATTCGGATGGTGGTTAGTACTAAAAGCAACTCTCAATGCCTTCACTTGCATGTGTTGTCAAAAGAGAGGAGCCGAGGCGCCTTCTGTCTATTATCTTCAAGCCATTTCCTCCTCTGTCTATAAAATCCTCTCACTCAAAGTACCTACTGTTCACCTGTGCAACCCTAACTGTGGTTATCAACTGGACTGCCATCTTCCCTCCCTGCCATAGCACAAACAACTCAGACTAACAAACATTTTCAGGACCTGGCACTGCCTGTACAAAGTCTGTCATCTTTAATGTTCTCAATGTTAGCCTCACCGGCTAGTTTTTTGGACCAGAGTCTGTATAGATAATGCTGCTTCCCAGAACTCTTTAGGTCCACCAAGCACAGTGGCACAGACCTGTAATCTCAGCATTGGCAAGGGGAGGAAGGAAGATTAGGAGATTAAGGTCATTTTTGAATATTAAATTCAAGGTCAGTCTGAACTAAAGGGACTCTATCTCCAAAAACTCAACAATCAAGCAAACAAACAAATAAACAAAGAACAACATTAACTCATTAGTTCCTCCTCATCTTTCAGCCTTTCAACCACCTTACTCCAATTAATGACCTGTTTTCTGGTTGTTTTCTGATCTGTTGAGTACCAATCTTCAGCCTGTCACACACAGACCCACACACGTGCTTCTGGGCCTCCTCTTCCAACTGTCCCATGTTGTAGGGGTGTGAAGTTGGTTCACAACAGTGGAAGTACATAAAGGGTACTGAGCACCTCTGGAATAGGCTGCCAACATCGCCATGTCCTTCTTACCTCCTGGCTAGACTTCTCAGTCTTTATCCATACCATATTGGTAATTTCTAAATTGCTTCACCTGTGTAAACCCTTCCTCGATACACACTGAAATCAAGGCCGCCATTAAAGAACCTCACCTTCTCCCTTTGTAGTCTAAAAATCCAATCTTCCCTCTGACTTCAGCTCTTCCTATCTTGTTTAGGTGTTTATGACTTAATTCTCTTATGTGTGTGTGTGAGAGTGTGTGTCTGTGTGTGTCTGCATGCACATGAGCATGTGGGAGCATGTATAGTTGTGTAGGTATGAGGCTGATGACTACATGTGGAATTCACCTGTGCAAGCTAATGAGGAAGTTGATATCAGGTATCTTTTTTTCTCTCTATTGCTTCCATCTTGTTTTTGAGACAGGCTTTCTCATAGGTACTTGAGCACCCTGCTCGCTTGGCTGGCCAGCAGGCCCCTGGGATGTACTTGCCTCTTCTCCTCCATCACTGGGGTTATAGGTATTCACTGCTTTATAGACATACCCAGCTTTTTCATGGCTTCTGGGGATATGAATTTGTATCCCGAGTCTGCAGAGTAATCACTTTATTTGTACCCACCTAGGCCTGAAGCTCACCCTCCCCTCTCCAAGACTTTTTCTTTTTTATGTTGAACCTTTCAGTCTTCAGTGCACACTTTCTGAGTCATCATCAGAACTTGTTGAAACACATCTATGACGTCCCTACCCCTGCCACAGTCTAACTCTGTTGGTCTAGACTAGTTTGAGAATTCCCATTTCCAGTAAGCTTTTATGTGAGCTGGTGCTGGTGCTGCTGGCCAGGAGACCACACTGAGATAGTCACTCTCTTAAACCAGTTCCTTTCTTCCAGGTAATGTTCAACCTGCAAACATACCAGATATAGGAGTTCTCTTATGCTGTGGTTGGCCACCATCCAAGGCCCTTGGACACACCCCATTTAGTCATGCCAGATACCTTACAGTTACCATTTCGATCCCTGTGTTCTAGAGGGAACATAAGAGTCTAGAAAATGAGGGAACTAGTTCACAAGCCAAGTCAGAGTTCTGGAATGCAGTGTGCTCAGTTCTAGCGCCCTCCCATCTGGACCCTCTCCCAGCTGATGCTGTTCCTGTCATCTCAAATGTACATCACCCTAGGGCATTAGAAGAGACGAATGATATCAAGTCCCAGGAAGGAGAGGGAATTCAGGTCATCCTGACAGAAATGTGTAATCTCAGGTAGAAATGAATAATTCGGGCAGCCACCATTGTCAGTCCCACCACTCACGGAATGTCTATTTCAGAGGAGAAAGGAAGGCTCCAGTTGCTTTCACTGGGGCAAGGAATGTCACAGACTGTTGAGCGTTATCCTGTGAACCCCTGACCTGTGGATTCAGTCTGCCTTAGCTCTCCATATAGTTAGAAAGAAGCAGAGAAGAAAGTGGTAGTGAGGCTCAGGGCAGGGCCGGTAATGTCAAAAGAAGCCATAAGGTTTGAGGAAAATGTTCTCTTTACCCTTTTCTTGCCACTCTTTCTTGTCACTCTTTCTTTCTTTCTTTCTTTCTTTCTTTCTTTCTTTATTTCTTTCTTTCTTCCGTCCTCACTCTCTCTCTTTCTTTCTTTCTTTCTTTCTTTCTTTCTTTCTTTCTTTCTTTCTTTCTCTCTTTCTTTCTTTTGGAGAGCTGGGAATACCATCAGCCTAGTTAGAGAGACCATGGCACCCTGGGCACACTGCAAGGAACTCTGGTGCACACTCTTCTATCTGGATCCGGTTCCTGTCACGTGGCTCTGTGGACTGTAAAACTTTAGATGCATGAAAAACTTTTTATCTCTTTGATAAGAAGAAATTGAAAGTAGTTGTCCACAATAAACGACGGTGTGAAATGAAAATAAGGTGATCCATGGAATCGGCATCTATCTGTGTCTGGAACACAGAATCCAAACCTTGTCATCTCCTAACCTCCTCTTCCAACCATTCTCCCTTCTCTCCCTATCTTTTCTTCCTATCTCCCCTCCTCTCTTTTTTTCCTTTGCTCTCTTTTGCTTTCCCCCTCTTCTTCCCCTTTCTTACCTTCACCTACTTGGAACTCAGATCTTAATAACTGTCATTGTAGTGGGTGGAGTCTTCTGTAAGTCTGGAAGTGCCTCACTGATTTTCTCTAGTCAGAGACAACACCCCGTGGAAATAGGGATGGGGAGGGTTGGGAATTGTGTAGATATTCTGAGTGAGATGACTTGGCAATGACTTTGGTAATCCATGTTAGTTGAATCACATGACCAATGGGAGCTGGTCCCGGACAAAAGGCCCCATGGAAGGATTGGGAGATGGACTTAAACAGGGGGTAGGTGGCTGACCATTGTAACAAGGAAACCCATGTTCACTGTGGTCCTTGCTTCTTACAGCAGAGATTTGGGGCTGTCCTTCCAGTTCCAAAGCCACACAATTATCTAAGTAACATCATTTCATCACCTGGACTTGGTCCCAACAGTCTAAGCCCAGAATACCTCTTTAGGGGCCAATCAGGTCTTGTCCCTTTTCATCGTTGATTCCTCCCACACTAAACCCAACAGCTTTTAGAGACAGAACCTTCTGCGGACAGGGTCTCAGTTTCTTATGGGTCTCTTTGGCAAATGAACTAGAGGCAGTCACGTGGCACAGCACCTAAGTCCACAGGCATGCCTAAAGCCTGGGACAAAACACAGTGTAATTTGTGGCTAAAGTGGAAAACATTATCTGTTCCTCTCACTGCTCAGTTTTCCCAGAAGACACAGAAAACCACTCTCTGAGGTCTCTGGCTCCCCAGAGAGCATGCTGTTTCAGTATCTGTCTCTCAAGCTAGCTGCCTGTTCCCCCTGAGGTCTAGCACTAGGATGAGCTTGTCTCTCTCCATCCCCCTAAAGCCAACTGCTCTGCCAGGTACCGTGCTTAGATTCTGACTGGAGACAGCTTCTCCCCACACACTCCAAGGGAGAGATATTGCAACAATGGCCACATGAGTCTCAGAAGGGTCCTTATATGAGAGCAAGGGTCAGAAAAGTATTTGCACTTCTCCAGGTTTTGTCTACAAATGGAAAAAATTAGCTAAAGGGGGTAAAAAAAAACCCTTTCTGAATACAATATAGGAGACTTTAATATACAACCTTATCGAGAAGAGCACATGAGCACCATGAGCTGGGATGCATCTGAAGTCTGTGCTGAGGATGCGAGCATCAGTATGCTCTGAGCGCAGGCTGCTCTCTAGCCCAGTCTCCTCCTATACAGTCACCTCCTAACCTTGGTCCATTGGCTTTCTTCCCATCCGCTGAACTTACCAGACTGATTGATCTCCACATTGAGATCTCCTTTCTCCCTTCTGGCCCTCAGAAAAGGAGTTTCCCAGCCCTCTAGTCCACCCTTTGCCTTTACTATCGTACATCATGATCTACATTATACCATCATCCACAGCTATTCTTGTTTATCTCTGGTCTGTTTTCCTCTACACCCCTGGGAAGTAAGACATCTGCAAATACAAACCATTGCTGGTCACAAGTACTACATTATGCTGATCCATGGAATTCATTTGCATAGGTGGATGAATGTGTATATGTCAATCTGGAAACAATCGTTTTGCTTACTTCAGTGCTGCTCAATGCTCATAAGCTGACAACTAAGTATTAAGCCACTGGATAGATCAAATCTAATTTCATATCAGAACAGAGTAGTTGAAAAACCTCTTCACCACTTCTTAGAATGCTCATCAGTGTCAGCCTTGTGTAGATGTCAAAAAAGATTTTTTTTTTTCAATTTTCTTTTTTTTTTTTTTTCCCTCGAGACAGGGTTTCTCTGTGTAGTCCTGGCTGTCCTGGAACTCACTCGGTAGACCAGGCTGGCCTCGAACTCAGAAAGCCTCCTGTCTCTGCCTCCCAAGTGCTGGAATTAAAGGTGTGTCCTACCACTGCCCAGCTAAAAAAAGATTTTTTTAAAAAAGACATATAAGATACTCATAGTAGCCTGTCAATAATTTTAAGAAAAATGGCCAACTATATGTCCCACAGGCAAGTGTAAACAGGGTAGCTTTCAGCATTGCCTGGCCATATTCTGATGCATTCTTCTTGCTTTTATACAGGCAGGAGGGATGAAGCTGTCCTGTACTGTGAACACCTTTGCAACATTGGCTCTGAAGTGTCTCTTGTTCCCCTAAGGTCATGTGATTCTGGTTCTCAGTCTAATCTCCAGCTTCATGGGCCCCTTTCCTTTTTTTTTTTTTTACATTCAAGCCACAGATTGGAGAACTGATCAGTAGAACACTTGTTTCTAGATCTGAAAGGGCAGCACTAGTCCAGATGATGCCATCATGAGCCCCAGATACTGGATATGGAGCTACAGGATTTAGCGTTTGTCCTGCTGAGTTTTATTTTTATTTATTTTTTTACTTGTTTCTGAAATTTCTTTTATTCAATATTTTATTTACATTTAAGATGCCTTCCCCTTTCCCCATTTCCCCTCCCTAGAAAACCCCTGTCCCTTGCCCCCCTTTCCTTTTTGCTTTTATATATATATATATATATATATATATATATATATATATATATATTTTAAATGTTAATCAAAGGATTTATAAGTTTGGTAATGCTCAATCAGAAGTGTAACCCAATACCCAACCTAGATATAAAAACTATCTTTGACTGGTGGAGACCTGTGAACATCTGCCTCCATGCCCCCTTTCTCTTTCTCTCTCTCACCACCTAGCTTCTCCTTTCCTTCATCTTCTCTCCTTACTCCATCTCTTCCTCTCAATACTCCTTCCCACTTAGCTCCTCCTACATATCACTCTTCCAGTTAAAGTAAAACTTTTCTCTCAAAATACAGTTAGAGCATACTTATTCCTAATTGTACCAGTGAGGTACAAGATAGTCCTAATACCCAGTCCATCATTTTGTTGACTAACCAGAACCTCTGTCATATCCTGCTGAGTTTTAATTCTGCATTCTTCCAACATTTGTCTTCCTGTTCTTTCTTTTAGAATGAGAATATTTATTCTGTGACATTACATATTGGAAGTATATAACTTTTATTTTTTTACTTAACAGGGGCTTACATATAAGAACTTGCTTGAGTCTCCTAGAAAACTTCAAACTTTCAACACCATTGGAACTATAAGACTATAAGGATTTTCAAGTTAGATTGCATGCGTTTTGTGTTGTAAGATAGCCATGAACATATGGAGTTAGATGCACTATGTGATACTGTGAATGTAAAATATCCCTCACAGGTCCATGAGTTTGAACCTTCAGTAGATGGAGCCTGAAGGAGCTGGGACATTGTAGAGAAGCCTTAAGTTCTGCTTCCTACCTTCTCTATTTTCTGCAGCTCAGACAAGTGTAAGCTCCCTCCTCCCACAGTTGTGAGACACTCCTGCTCCCATGTCTTTCTTGCTGTGATAGACTGTATTTCCTCAAACTGTGACCCAAAACTAAACCCTTTCTCCCTTAAGTTGCTCTTTTCATGTTTGCTGTTACAGCAATGAGGTAGGTAGCCAGTGTGCTTCCTCACTCTTGTCTTCTTCATGTTCATTCAGTAAATAAAAAAAGCTAGCTCTGGGTTTCTGTCTGAATATGTCCCCTCTATTCCCTCTAGTCTTTTTGTGTCTCATGATGAGTCCTTTAAAGAATTGCCTATATCCAACTATGCTTGGGGTCTTGGGAAAGGAGATCATGAGCCACCACAGCAAATGGGAAGAAGCAAGAGGCAGATGTAACATCCCTCAGATGCTCAGACCTCAGACCTCAGAGAAGCTAGGTGACCTTTGTATAAGTCTGGGGCTAGAATGGAATCCAAGGATGATGTCACTGAATCCCACATAAATTCACCATAAGAATCACTTGATGCTGGTAAAAATACGAAAGTTATGCCTATTGCCCCAGATCTACTAACTTAAAATCTTGGGGGGAAGGGAGGTGAGTACATCTATTTTTGAAAATGCTTTACAAACAACAGTTATGCTCAGCCCACTTAGGAAAATGTTGTTCTTCAAGACTCACTCCCCACTTGATGCTTTTGCTCCAGGGCCTATATTCCTGTGGCTTGTCCCTATGTGAATAAATCCTCCAAGAGAAGTTCCCAGCACAAAGCACTTGGAGACAATTCCCTTGTGCACAAGATGTCAACACAAACTCTATCATGTCAGCAGCAATGTTGGCCAAGTCAACTTGCCAGCTGGCTTCCATTCCTTCCCCTCCTCTCCCTCTGCCTTCCAACTGATTTCAGGATTAGAGCGAACACGGGTTATTCTAGAGTCCAGCACTATAGTCCATACTCATTTGACTGTCATGGTGGTTTGTAGAGTAAGATATGAGGTGTAGGAAAGACTGCCATGTGACCATCAGCAACATTGGGAAGCCCTGGAGGAGGCACGGCCCCATTTAACACACCTAATTATAATACTTAATATATCCAGTTGCCTTGCATACATAAATATGGGGAGTTTTAAAAGTCCCCCACTACACATGAAGCCCCTTAACAGGTTCCATTAGACCCTTTACCGGTGCTTTTACTCAGTGATTTTATTCAACAGCCACGGCGCCAGGTTTTGCAGAATGGAAAACAAACCTGACACTTCAACTGCTGTGAATTTTTATGTGAAGGTTGTGCCCTTTGAAACCAATTGCAAGCATAAATGAATAAATCACGAGTCTTGCCATCACCCGTGTGTTCTGGTCAGAAGCCTAAATGAGAATTGTTTGGTGTTGTGGTCACGGTGTCTGTCAGCTGCAGCTTCAACCCATAAATAGAGCCATCACGGTTACTCCAGGATGCTGTTCACATGCATCTCAAATAGTGCTTGTTGTTTTTAACTAGTACAGCAGAAGGAACTATTTTCAGAAACATGTAGCAATAGTTAACCAGCGCAAGAGGCCCTGCAATTAGACTGCATTGTGGTATCTGATAGCACTAACTACCCTACAATGCTTCTTTCAGAGTCTAACAGTGGCTAGTTATTCTCCTACATTAAAAGTGGGGTGTCTGAGCAAATAAAACAGAAGTCTAACATGGAAATTAGGTACAACAGGGAGACATACACCCCAGACCTTCACCAAACATGATCACTAACCATGGGAGGAATCTTCTCCACAATGCACTGAAAGCAAAATAACCCCCCAAGATAGCTCTGGTACCACCCAGAAACACACATTACTCTACTGAAAGCTGATCTGTAGGCAGTTTTGACTTTAACAGATAAAAGTCAGCAAATAACTTCCACCCCCACCATGAACTACTGCCAAAATGCAATCAGCCCCAACCCTCATGCCTTTTCTTGCAGCCCAAGTTCTCCATGACCAGCATCTTCTCTATGTCTTTAAGGTGAAGACATCCTGAAAGATGCCCACAGGGAAGTGGAAGAAGAATGTGTCCATTTCTGGCCTGGAAAGTATAGCTGAAGAACATAGAAGTACAAATGGAACAGGAAGAGATGCTTGATCTTTGAAAAGTCCAGGCAGTCTCTGCCTGGCTTCCTCCTTTCTCATCATTACATACATGGGCCCCAGGATGAGGCATTTCACACAGAACTTTACATGTGCAAGTCTTATCAAGGGCAGGTGGATTGTATGAACTTTCATCCATTTCTGCAAGTGACTATTCACCATCCACTGTGGGAAAGAAGAGATCCAGACCCCCCTACCCTGTACTTCAGAGTGCAGAGGCTCCTGCACTGCTGAAGCCTCATTTATTCTGTACATCCCTAACCACCAGACCCCATTGAGAGCCTCCAGTTAATGTTAGTGCAAAAGCATTAGTTTTGACCTTCAGAATGCTCAAGATAAGCTCAACACAGCAGGTTTTCTGATGGTTCCAGTACAGGGGAACCTCTTGTTCAGACAATGGTAAGTGGTTTGACTTTTCTAAGAACTTGCTGTGTTTCAAGGACTGTGTGGCAGCCTTTGTTCCTGAGGCTCTGTGTTATGAAAGAGACAGACATCTCACTAGATAGTTCTGGTGCAGTGGAAAAGTTGCTGTGGTATTCTAGAACTAATAACTCCTCATTTTTATGTCTACAGAAAAGATTTAGGATCATCCATGAGTGTTCCCAGGCATATGTGTCACACAAACCCATACTGGGAGAGAGAGACAAGAGTGCACAGAACAGTGACTCTGTCCATCAAGGTAAGAGAGTCATGGCTGATTGCACTACCATCCATCTAGCCACCCATCCATCCATTCATCTGTCTACCCATCCACCATCTATCCATCCACTGTCTATTTATCAATCTATCCACCATCCATCCATCTACCCCATCTACCCATCCATCCACCATTCATCCATCCATTCACCATCCATCCATCCATCCATTCATCTATTCATCCACCCACCACCTATCCATCTACCATCCATCCTACCAGCATCCATCCATCCATTCATTCATCTATCTATCCACCATCCATCCATTCATCCATCCATCTATCCATCCATCCATCCATGCCTCCATCATTCACTGTGTACTGCCTAACTTAGACTATGTGTTCAAGATATCCTTAACACTGATTTCCAATGGTAGCTTTCCAAGGTAGAAATTATTAGTTTTACTTTATATAAAAGGAAATTAAAACGCACAAAGATTACTTGGCCAGTAATACAATGGGAATAGCTGATCTTGGGTTTATTCCCAATCTAAATAATCCCAATTTAAAAACAAACAAACAAACAAACTTCTCATTGAATTTTCTAAATGTCAACAGACATGCTCTCCACACAGTCTGTCTGTCTGTCTGTCTGTCTGTCTGTCTCTCTCTCTGTCTCTCTCTCTCTGTCTCTCTCTCTCTCTCTGTCTCTCTCTCTCTCTCTCTTAGGTGTTTAGAATGCTAATTTGGATTAAAAGTCCTGAGATGTCCTGTGCTGTTCTCACTGCAACCCAGAATTCATAGACTTTCAAAATTGTGCCATTTCTTACTAGCAAATAAGCCATTTTCATGGCAGCTTGAGGAATGTTGCTCTCTCTTTTCCTGACCTAGGAGAACCCTAGGCTTTTGTCTCTGAGAAAGGAATTTTTTAAATGTATTTTTCATTTCACAAGTGAACCAGTGGCCCATCCCTCATACTTTAGTGATGTCCTTTGCCTCTCCTCCTTCTCTGAATCACAATAGGTTCCTAAAATGCAGACCAAGTACAGGGTACCAGACCTCCAAGAAGTGATAATTTGATGTACAGCCCACTTCCTTCCACTGGGTCCATACGGTAGCTTCTTCTCATGCTGCTTCTTACCTTATGCTATTGGCTGAGCGGCAGTGCAGGACATATCTCCATAGTTATTTTGGTTCTGTGCCATCCATTCCCACATGCTTAACCATCAGATCAGATCAGTAGTCTTGCTTTTCTAAACCATCTTTCAATTGGCATCTCAGAGAAAGTATCTCTGTACCCTTATGCCTCTGCGCTCTCTCTCTCTCTCTCTCTCTCTCTCTCTCTCTCTCTCTTTCTCTCTCTCCTTCATAGAAAGATGCAGACCAATAAAACAGAGACATATATGGGTACTACTGTGCTCAGAAGAACTTCAGTGATGGCACCTAGAAAATAAACCCGATTCCTGTCAACCCTCACCTGAAACCAAGGACCAAGGACCAGGGGCTAATGTCCATCTGGGAGACTATCTAACTGATGGCTACTCTACATCCAGATCCTGCCACCCAAGGAGCCAGCACAGAGCATCTCGCCACTCTGTAGCCCTGACTCACTACATTGTTGAAGAGTGACAACCAGGGAATCTGCCAGCTCAGCTGCCCCAGCCAGGCCCCTGCTCTATACAGCAGCTACAAAGCCATCTCCCTGTGTCATCTCAAATGTTTAATATCCAGGATTAGCTATTGGTGGGCCCCAAAACATGCACAGAACAGCTGTTTACTTAAGAAAAAAATTATGGAGCATAATCCAAGTTTATCCTCGCTTTGACTTCCTCATCTTCATCTCTAGGCCCTGAGCAGAGGGCAGCCAGGGGTTTCTGAGATGCCATGTAGATTTGGTCAGAAATTTTGGATGATAATGATTGTATTTCAATTATCTTCTAATACAGAATGAGAACAGGAAAGCCTGAAGCTGGGAGGGGAAGGGAAAAATACCCCTACCAAAAGGAGTGGATGACCTGGGACAATGCTACCAAAAGAACAAATACTGTGAGAAAGAACAGTCTCTCCTCCCTTCACAGCCAATTCTTAGGGATAGCTGGGAAAGAGGAAGGCAGAGAAGAGAGGAAAACAGATTCACATTTTCCTGTCTCTAAATGAAACCTACCTTGCTGTTCTCCCATTTTATCCTTTCCTGAGTCTAGGAATGCAAAGATAAGGCTGTCTCCTTGGGAGCACCTCAGAGGTAAATCTCACCTCCCATGGTCTGCATCAAGAATGCCTCCTGGATAAGGGGGTTAACTTTAGCCCTGAACGGAATTGTTTTTTATAACTGATATATGGTTTGAGTGTGTCCCCCAGGGGTCCCTATGCTGAAATTTAACACTCTGCATAAAGTATTTATGCAGCTGGAAACTCAGTCCAACGATGATGTTTAGTAGTAGGGGGCTTGGAGGGTAATAGCACTAAATAGGTTTCTGTTGCTGTAATGTAACACTAACCAAAACCAACTTGAAAAGAGGCTGCTGTATTTTACAGCTTACAGTCCATCCATAAAGGAAATCCATCAGTGCAGGAATTCAAGGCAGGAACCTGGAGGCAGAAACTGAAGCAAAGACCATGGACTAATGCTCCTTATTGGCTTGCTTCTCATGGCTCATTCAGCCTGTTTTTCTTATACAACCCAGGACTACCTGCCCAGAGGTGGCTCTGTCCACAGTTTAGTGGGTCCTTACACATCAATCATTAATTAAGAAAACACCCCAAAGACTTGTCTACAGGCCAGTCTGATGTAGAACTCTTCTCAATTAAAGTTATCTCTTTGGTGATGACTCTAGAATCCTTCCAACAAAATACTAAGACTCTAGAACTTACCATTGGAATCAGATGTGAGTTTTTCTGGATGGGCTTAGGCCCTAACTTAGAAGTTTCCTAATTCTTCATTGTTCGTGGTTGGCCTAAACTTCAACAGTGTGTAATTCTGACTCGTAGATTCATAGATAGTATCTACTTTACTGGTATAGCCATCCTACATTTTTTAAAGTTTTACTTATTTTATATGTATGAATATTTTGCCTGTATGAATGTGTGTGGAATTGGGCAATAGGTGGTTGTGAACCACCACATGGGTGCTGAAAACTAAATCTGGGCCTTCTGCAAAAGGAGCACATGCCTGTAACCATTGAGCAGTCCCTCCAGCCTTGGCATGGAGAGCCATAACTGAATCATTTGTTAAAGTGGGCTAACGAGTACTCTTAGTTTTTGAAAAAAAAGTTACACAGATATTCTTAAGCCTAGCAGTCAGCTTCTGAAATAAGTAAATAAAAGCACAAATTGCTATATTGGGATGGTAATTTGGGGGATATTAATAACTCTTATAGAAGACAGCAGCTAGGAGGTACCAACCCTCCTGCATATACCCTGAGCATTTGGTTCAGGCTGTCCATATGCACCCATCTTTTCCATTCTGTTACTCCCCTGTCTCAATGCAGAGGAAACTGTGAGCTCCCTAGGAGCAGCAGGTGTGCCTTGTTCATCTCCTACTTTCTGGCAATCAGTGCATAATGAGGCACGCTAGTTATTTGAGGAACTGAGAGAATTTGCTATTCTTTCATAGAAGTTGTGTCCCCCAAATATATGGTTATTACCACACTATAAAGAGCCAGAGAGTCCACATAAAACTTTACAAGTCTCCTGTGCCTCCTCTGAATATTCTCCAAATATACAGGGGCAACAGACAGTAGAACTAAGAACAAGTATGTGGAAATGGAGAGTCAGGGTTTGAGGGACTGCTTCCACATCGTTTAGTGGCTTCATGATCTTAGATGCTTGGTCTGAGATAGGTCTTCTCATCTTTAAGAAATGGAGAAGTAGCAAGCCAGTGGTGGCGCAGCAGCTCTCCCTCTGCGGGTGGGCTCGCCCTCTGCTCTCTCTCTCTCCCAGTTCAAATCCCGCTTTCCCCGTGTGACTCCGCTCGAGTTTAATGGAAAAAGAAAAAGAAATGGAGAAGTACTGTGCTCTTTGCTATCTCTACACATGTGGTAGATGGTTATCATCATAGAAGTCATACTTTCATAAGTTTAGATTGCACCAATGTTGTCTAAGTATCTCCCATCTGTGAGAGCACCTGGAGATCACTTCCTTGCAATTATTTCATTCCATGAAGTCTTCATGTTTTGCTGTGAAGATTAGTGATGAGCAAGGGGATGTGAGGAATGTAGACAAGCAAAGGCTGGCCACGAGTTGGTAGTTCTTGAAGTTATGCTCCAACTAGTCTCTTTCCTGTCTTTGTGTGTATTTGACATAACTCCCAAGGAAACTTAAGACAGTCCTCTCAGCAGTGATGGGAAGTGAGTCTCACCAGTCTCATTTTACCCACAGGAAACTGAGGCTATAAGAATCCATGGGGCCCACTAGAGGTTAGAGGCAGTTAGTCTAGTAGATAGCTTCCAACTTTCACACAGTTTCTCTCAACCTAGTTCTAGGAAGATGACAGCCATGTGTGGTTGTACCTGCCAGTCAGAATCATCTTAGCTTTCTGAAAAGGGCCCTTCCTATGTCTATGTTTGTGCCCAGTGGTATATCACTGAAAGAAAGTGCAGCAATGAGAGAAAATAGAACACCACTATTTTTCTATGCCATGGACACTATTCTCCCACCATGTCTTAATCATTAAGGGTTAGGGTAGCTCCTTGGTTCACCATTATTATCTACAAACGTCTGCTAAAGCCCCCAATGGCACCAGATGGGTGTTGCTAGAGATACAAAACCCAGAGCTAACCATTTCCTAAAGTGATTTTTAATTTTATTAACAAATGGTACAAAGAGACAGAAAAAAATCATCACAATAAGTCTTTGGCTTGAAGAAATTGCCCAGCAGTGGGGAAAGGAGGGAAAAGGAAGGGAGAGTGAGAGTTAGAACGGGGGAGATTTGTCTTCCTCCTTTGCAAGGGAAAGAACTCTGTGTATGCACACACTTACACACTTACACACTTAAGGATCCTGTGTATGCCTTGGCAGAGGCAGCAGATAGAACTGGAAACTACATTTCCATTACAGGGAAACTACATTTCTCTGGGTCATCTTAAAGATGTGCCCGTTCACAGTTCAGAGGCTGACTGAAGATCACATTCTTCTGCAAGTTCAACTCCAAGATGTGTATTTCACTCACATGACCCCCTTAAAGAGAAAAGGTAAGAGTATGAGGCAAACTATCAGTACATAAAGCCTGAGGACATCCTCAGGCATTTTCTTCAGTGATCCTATTTTGTGAAAACAGGTGTTATCGGGATTTCTCCATCCATTCATGGAAAGTCACAAATGGACTGATTTCTCCTTCTGTGAATTGACGTTTTCCTCAAGGGCTTAAAAAGGTATGTCAATTGGTCAGTCTATAATACTCCAGGCCACTTAGAAGACACCACCCATGCCCTTCCCCAATCCAAGAAATAGTCACTGGTTTCTGTACTGTGACATGCCACATCCACACACATCTCCATGTGACATACTCAAGAATCTCGCTCTGGCTACATCTGGAAGGGTTAGCTTCTAAGCATCACCCAAGCTTTCTCCTTAAGTTATCGGTTGGTCTCTAAGTCATTTAGCTTTTCCAATTATACCTCATGTCATCTCCAGGTTAGAACTGAACCTAAAAGACAGCCAGCAGGGTAAAAGCTACACCCCAAACTATGTTCCCTGCCATGAATCCAAGGGTTGGTGAAAACACACCCACATCCATCCTGAGGCACTTCAAAGAGTTAAGCCTGACAGGCTGCTGTATCCATCCCAAGGTATATCGTGATGCCAGTATAGTCTCAGTGAGGTGGTTGGAGTCTCCTGCAGGCAGGGTCTGTGCTGATGACAATACCAGCCTTCTAATGTCCAGCAATCTATGACCTTCCCAATACTCTCGATTGACAAAACAGAAGGCTTGAGTTGAAGAGCTAAGTTCATAAATGCTTTCTTGGGCTTTCCTTCTGATCAAGTTTGTGTGTACTCAGAGGGCCCTGGGAGTCGGGAGTTATCATCTGCTTCAAGAGGATTTGGCTCACATACATGGGAGGGGTGTGCAAATGTGTGTGCATATGTCTATATGTACATACAAATATCTTTGGGAGTAAGGAAGTAAAGAAAAAAAAAAAAGGAGACTGGATGCATTCAAAACCTCTTCTCAAACACACCACCCACTGAGGCAAGAGCCGAAACACAGGCAACTTGAGAAAACTTTGAGACCCTGTGAAAACAGAAGCATAGTCAGACGAAGCCAACGCTAGTGTGCTAGGACAGGTTGGTGGCACAATGACTTCTATTTTCTTTGGAAGGCCCATGTGGTACAATTATGTCTGAATTTCATAAAGTCTTTTCTATACATTTATTTTAAATAGGTAATCTATTACAGTGGTTCAAAAATATCATGTTCTTATTATGAAAAACATGTCTTGCTATGTACACTCCACCTTCTGTTTTCTCTCTCTCACCTTTCCTTGCCCTCAGTAGACGATTATTATCTTCTTGGATAGTCTTAAAGAATATCGTGTGAATATGAAAATGGGATACATGTATCTGTTTTCCTCTCCTCTTTACATAGAAAATGGGCACACTACACACCTTGCTGAACACAGCGGCTGCTTCTTCTCTTCCTTCACCTCCCTCTCTTTTTTCTCCTCCTCCTCTTCCTCTTCCTCTTGCTTTTGGTGCTGGGCATTACACACAGAGCCTCATACTTGCTAGGCTGACATTGTATAATACAGCAGTATGTCTAGCCCTTCTGTTACTTCCTTTTTTAGTACAGGACCTTGCTAAGTCACTCTAGGCAGACCTTACATTTGCATCCATCCTACCTCTGCCTCCTGAGCAGCTGGGTGAGTGGCTGCACTATAAAGAACTGTAAATTAGCCACCACTGCAATGATAACACAGCAAGGTCATGTCAAACCAGAAATAGAGTGTAGTGATAATCGGCTCTTTGTTTGGAGTTCTTCCTGCTGCGGGGCCTGTCTCCTGGCCATGTAAAGTTGATGTGGGAAGCACGAGCAGGCTTCTGGGGGAACAGTCTGTCATCTTAAGTAGTCTCAAATCTCCCCTGGCAATCTTGCATGCAACACATATTTGCTTAGTAAACCTGTTCCCTCATAGATCATGCAAAGATAAACTTGAGGCCCTTTGCTCTTCAGATGACTAATACACCATCCTTTGCAGAAGCCTTTGCCCAGGGCTTGGCTCAAAGTAGCCACTTCATAAGATAAACATCTGTTGAGCCTGAATGATCACTAAATTTCAGTTTAATAGTACCTGGATTAAAGTCATTCCTCACAAAGTGACGGAAAACTGGCGCATTTTAAAGACAGCCCAGTGGCAGCTTACTTTGGTCGCACAAGCACTTCATAAGCCAGTGACTGCCTCTAACTCTCCTGCCAGGGAACTGGAAGCCACCGCACTCTGGTGTGCCTGAGATCCGAGAGGATTCTATTGATGGTGCCTGGCAAAGTCCATTGAGAAGGTTAAACAGGAAAACAGGGAGGGGGTGGTCAAGTGGCAGCCCAAACTGGGAGAGGAATGAAAAGCAAGCAGTCTTTTCTAGTTCACTTCTAGTTCTTCTAGAATGTTCTTCCTCTCTGGTCACACCCAGGAGTCCTAACCAATCAGAGTTCCTCCGATTTGCCATTAGACCAAGTCTAGCCTGGCCTACTTCTTCAAAGCATGTCTGGGTCACATGCAAATAGGAGATTGTGGAGGAGAAAACAAAACAAAGAAAGAAAACAAAAACAAAAGAGAACTTACCGGGATTTTTTTTTTTTTTTTTTTTTTTGATATTTTTCTTTTTGAGACAGAGCTTCACTGTGCTGTCTAGGATAGCCCGGGACTCACTATGTATCCCAGGCTGACTCATGCTACTTGGCCCAACTCAGCCTCCAGTACTGATTATACCTATGGTATAATCTCAGTGAGGTTGTACCATATCACGCTCTTGTCATTTGACATAGGGACTATTTCTATTGCCCATGTCGTTATCATATTCAGTTTGTGGTAGCTGATAGATGAAGGAAAGAAGAATCAAGAAAATCTGCATAGAACAGTAACTTTCTATACAGCCTGGCAAGGTATATATCCTTCCTAGCCCTCCCTGAGGATCTCAGTTCAAGTCCCCAAACAGTGAACTGGGCTTCCATCCTAATCTTTCTGTAGGAGCCAACACAGTCATTACCTCCACATAAACATGTCAGGCCTACCCACATGGATCCTGGGAAATCTCTCCCAGCCGGCCAGCACTGAAGCAACTTAACTGCTTTTGGCAAGCATCTCTGTCTCAGACACAGAATGGCTGGCATGAGGCTCCTTCCAAGGTCAGACAGCCTTCTGTTGGCAGTGGGGGCCTATATCTTCTGAGAAGATGCAGTCCCTGAGAACTGTACAGGGGTCTGGCAAGACATGTAGCCTCAGTTTCATTACCACTAAACCCCTGTCCCTTAGAGAAGTTCTAGGGAATCTGTAAAATTAGCCTTGCAGAAAGTTTAGCAGACTGATAGGTTGTTAGTGTTGGATAAATACTTCCTAGCTTGGCATCTTTGCTAACAGACTCACAGCCTGTGATGTAGGGGCAGTACTTGAAAGTGGTAGAATAAATGGTTGAGTTGCCAAAGTCTGATTTGTAGCCTTACCAGAATGTAATCTCAGGTTACCTGATGTTTCTGCTGTATTTCAAACCTAGGATAATTCCTGGCCCTCAATAAATACTAACTGATTCTGCATCCTCCCAACGGACATTAATTCCCTGTAGCTCACAAGGATGACGCCCTTGTGAGAGTTCCTCCATCCATATTGACATGCCAACTGGCGGTGTCCTTTTTCAGATCTCGTTTAGACCACCGAGTTGTTGAGATTTCATGGGTGCCTCTTTCTTGTCATATATAGAAGAACCTATCTCATAGCAGATGTCCTGGCCCTCTGGATCTTTTCATCAGTCCTACTCTTCTGCAGTGTCCCCCTGAGCTTTAGCTGTAGGGACTCTGTTGTAGATATATCAACTGATACCGGACATCCTACAGTCAAATATTCTCTGCACTTTGACCAGTTGTAGATTCCTGTGATGATCTTTGTCTACTGCAAAAAGAAAAATCCCTGATGAGGGATGAGAGCTACACTCATCTATATGTAAGAGAATAAGTAGAATTCAGTTAAAAATGATACTGGTTTAGAGAAGTGGCAAATAGGTTCTCTACAGTCAGTGACCTCACCAGCTCTAGGCAGTAGGCTAGGATTACAGTGCCAGGCATGGATTCCTTTCTACTAAGCATGTTCTAAGTCCAACTAGATGAGTATTGGTTGCCCCTAGGATGTAAGGGCCACAGTTGCACCTTTTAGGATATCTTGACATTCTGATCATTGTTTTTTCACGGGTATTACAGCTGGGTAGGACTATTGATTGCCTGTCTCCCTTGACAGCTTGCATGCTTCCTCTTGGTACTATGAGGTTTAATACTCAAGGATAAGTCTTCCAGGTCAGACCTACCTCAATTCCTCTAAGTTCTGAAGTATGTGGTATCTACCTCAATCTTACTTTCAATTTTTGGAAAGCAACTAAGGACAACAGCAATGGCCTATGTTGTTTTGGGAGTCTCCTCACCAACAGCTCAAAAAGATATTTCCCATGCCTGGAAATGAGTTTTTGTTAACCCCAATAGGTGATTCGACCCCAAGTAGTCAGTCCTAAATGTATATATTTGTGTCTGTGTTTGTTTGTACGTGTGTGTGTGTGTGTGTGTATGGTGTGTGTATTGGTGTCTGTGTATGAGTATGTGTGTATGAGTGTGAGTGTTTGTGTGGTGTGTGTAAGTATGTATATTGGTATGTGTATGTGTAAGTGTGTATGTGTGTGTTTGAGTATATGTTTGACAACAATAATTAAAAATAAGAAGATATAAATTTGAAAAGATATATGCGACATGGGAGGAGTTGGAGGGGTGGGGAGGGAAAGGAAAATAATAATGTAAATACAGTGCTCATGTGAAATTTTCAATAAAAAAATTGAAAATTATCAGTCTAGCTGTCTACCTATGGATCTACATGTGTATCAGAGAACTGGGAAAAATGTATACCAAAAAAAATAAAAAAATAAATATGAAATTAATGTAATATAATAGAAAAAATAAGCTTTAAGCCTGCACAAGTGTGACTCCACAATCAGATATCATATTCTATACATATAGATCTGGTCCTCCCTGTCTGTGGTTTCTCCATTCACAGATTCAACCAACCAGGGATCATATGTGTGCATGTGCACATGTACGCATGTGGACATGTATGGCACAATGCACACATGGAACCCAGAGGACAGTGTGCAGGAGTCAGTTCTCTCCTTTTACCATATGGCTCTCACAGATAGAACTCGGTCATCAGGCTTTGTGGCGAGTGCTTTTACCTGTTGAACTGGGCAAGTAGCCAAAATATATTTTTTAAAAATGCATCTGAATTGAGCATGTTCAGATTTTTTTTCTTGTTATCCTCCCCTGGATAATATAGTATAACAGCTATTTGCTTAGCTTTTACGTTATCCTAGGTATTAGACGCAATTTAAAGTATACAGGGAGATGTGGGTGGGTTTTATAAAAATACCATGCCAATTTACACCAGGGATGTCTATGGATTTTGATATCTTTAGGAATCCTGGTTCCAGCCTCAGCTCATTAGCTCCATCTCTTTCCATTGTGATTCCATGGCTTGCAAAGTTTCTGACACTCAATAGAGCAACTCATTAGATTTTAAACCACTGGAATCCTTAGATTCAGTCTCCAATCAGGCATTCACAGCGACTTTCTGCCTGGCTGACTTTTTTCTGGGGTCAGAGGAATATTCATCATTACTCCCTCTGAACCTCCATATTTCCAAACCTTCAAGCTTGTGATTATAAAAAAGAATGTGAACTAACCAGCACTTTTTATTTGTGCGTTTGCCACACACATGTGCTCATGAGGCCAGAGGTCAAGGTCAGATAGCATTCCTCAATGATGTCCACCTTGTTATTTGTTTGTTTGAGAAAGGGTCTCTAATAAGCCTGAAATTCACTAAGTAGGTGAGGCCAGAGAGTCAACCTAAGGGGTCTGCCTCCCCAACACTGGAGCTACAAGTGTGCTTTCGTGCCTTATGTCTTTACACAGATCCTGGGGATCCCCCTTGTACTTATACCGCAAACACTTTACCAGCTAAACTATCTCAAGTTTATTGATGTTTTTAGTACCACTTCTTTTATTTACCCCAAGTTGGTGCTACAAGAATAATTCTGCTCTGGCAATCAAAAGATGAGGTCCTAGGACTTCATCCGCCATTACATTACTTGCTTAAAAAAAAAAAAAAGTGGGATTCAGTTTTCCCATTATGATGACCTCTGCATCCACCTGGACCACGCATTTGCAGGCCCCAATGTAAGGGCATGAGGAATAGGATCCTCCTTTTGTCACTTACTAAAAATAGATTTTTTTATATATACAACATATGCTGCTTATAGTTTCCTCTGCTCCTACTCCTGCCAGTTCCTCTCCACCTTCCCTCCCACCCCGATCCACACCCAACCTGTCTCTCAATTAAATGACTCTGTGAAGTTAGGGAGATTTGTAGATAAATCACAATAGCTTCTCTGTTCATTATCACACTCCTTTCTCTACATTTCGTCCTGAACACTAGACTCTTGTAGGATGGTGCCTCTATGCAGCAATGCTTTGCCACCCACTTCACATCTGGGTCTCTTTCTCACCAATGGAGAAAAAGATTGGTTCTTCCACTTGCAGGATCCACGTAGAACAAGAGGGAAGAGGGGCTGTGAGCAAGAGTCACTAATGAGCTCAGGAAGGGATGGTGACCTCTAAGTGTCTAGATAGCATTGTAGGCAACATGCTTTGGAAAGATGATCCCTTGGACATGTGGAGAGACAAGGAAAGTCCCTCAGGCATGGCTCTGCTAAGAAGTAAACATGCTGGGCAGTTCCTGTATACTGGTGGAATAAACACATAAGGCCGGCACTCTTGTTTTAGAAGCATCGTGCCAAACAGGGAGGCTAAGTATGGCTCACTGTTCACAGTAATTATTGGGTGAAAAACTCAGGCCACAAAATGTACAGTACATCCCACTTGATCTGCACACACAGACACACAGACGCACAGAGACAGAAGAGGGAATTCTACCAGATTGTTAACAGTGATCAAATTAGGAATGGCTGTTGGCTTTGCTTTTTTCCTTTTTTCCTTTTTTCCTTAAAAAACAACTTATCTGTAGCCTCATTTTTTTTTTCCTCCAGTGAAGGGTTGTTTTTAGGGAGAAAACTCTATTATTGTTAAATGGCCCTCACAAGGTTCTATAAATGGTAAAACTCTAAAAGTTAAAAGGGGTTCTTTAAAAAATGTTCTGCAAAGGTAGCACAAAAGATGATGAAATACCAACAAAGACTACTTAAGACAGAGAGATATCTTGGAGCACAGTTTCAGAGGTCCTGCCTGTCATGGGGCAGGGTTGAAAGAGGACATGTTGAACTGACTTGAGGCCAAAGGCATCTATAGTAGAATTTCTTACATGGTAGCCAGACCTTGAGGCAGAGATCTCATATGGAAGCAGAAACAATTCTGACCTTGAAGGCCTACCCCCAGTGACTCACTTGTGCTAGTCCCAAAGATTCCACACCCTCCCAATTCAGTGTGATCAACCAGGGACCAAGTGCTAAAACACATGAGCCTGTGGGGTCATGTTACATCCAAACCGCAGAAGACATCAAACTCAGAGGAAACATGAGCTGCGGGCACAGAGAGGAGGTAGAGGAGATACTCTCAGGACTGAGAGGAGGTGCATAAAGGGGATCCCCGGGATATTCAGAAGGCCTTGGGGTGTGCTAGGGCTTGGGGTGCTTGGGGTATATTTTGACACCTTCTGGTAAAAAGAGAGCGGAAAAAGGGGACAACTTTGAGACAAATAGAAGGAGCAAACCAATGTGCGATTAGAGACAGCAAATCAAGTCTTCACTGTTTCTGAATGCAAAAAGGACAGCACTCTTTCCCTAGAGCCTGGGGATAGGAAAGGATGAACAGAGATCACAGTCCATGTGATGCTTGGAGAATGTTCCCAGAATCCATTTTCCTCCTCCAGCCTTCCCCTTGCCCCTTTAGATAAGAGGCCGGATATTGCAGAAAATAGCACAGGGCACATACTAGACGTCCCAACTCCTCCAAGCCCCTAGCTTAAAGTGTCTGTGGGTGACTCGGAGAACTTTCCCACATCATTTCTTCCTCTGAAGGGCAAGGTCATGAGAACTCCACCTACTTTCATTTATCACCAACCACTGATCCTACTAAAGTCCCCTTGCAGCATAAGAGCACGGGAGAGCTTAAAAGCACCAAAGGGGTGGCTACTAGTGGGGTTTATGCCTTTCAAAGGTGCCTCACTCCTGTTTAAGATGCCGCCTTCCCTTTCAGCAAAAGTAGGGTTCTGGTTCCAGTTGCTCCATCTGGTACCAAGAAGTGGCCATCTCATAGGTGGCCTCCACCTCTCTCATAGTTGATGGCCTTTGGCACCCCTCAAAGGGGTGTAGAAGGGGGAGGGCCTTGATAGAGCATCCCCTTAGCTCATGAGAAAGACTGGATTCTATCTCTAGCAGAAAAAGAGAGGGGAGGGTTGAGAGAGGGAAGAATGAGCAGCATTTCAAAACGAATGGAAGACTGGAAAACAAGTTGAGCTGGATAATCAAGAGCACACGTGGAGTAATGGGAGAGGGCCCAGGTGAGAAGTGAGATGTAGACAACCTGATTCTCTCCCAAACATCGCCCTCCACCTGACAGGGCCAGTCCATTCTGAACAGACCCACTCCTCAGTGCTAGCTCAGAGGCAGTGGCCTCTGGATAATTGAAGCTGGCAGATTTGACATGTCATTTCCTGTGGTGACCTTAAAGATGTCCTGACACTAATTTATAAAGACTCTGTTTGGAACACTATCTGCATAGTTTGATGGCTACAAACCAACCCTCTACCAGATGTGACAGGATCATTAACGTTAGGAATTCTGAAGGGCTGTACAACCACGAGGCTGGAATGATGCCAGAAGCTGGCTCCAAGCCTGACCTTGCTGGAACTGGTCAGGGTACCCACTGGGTGGCACCAACCAGGCTCTGTGTTAGGAACTCAAAAGGAAAGACTGGCACCTAAGGCACTACAGTTTCTGTGTAAAAAGACACGGGGTTGAGTTTTTCCAAGAAATTTTCTGGAACACAATGCTCAAGAAGACTAAACACCTTCTCCTATGTAGAGACCTTCAACACTGTGTGGAATGAGATGTATTTGTAATTAGTTTAGTCAATACCCTATGATGTACTGGTTCCCTAAATGAGAAGAAAAATGCCCTTGGTAGCTCACCACTTTCTTTGTCCTTTCCTGTGTGTGTGTGTGTGTGTGTGTGTGTGTGTGTGTAAATGTATACATATATTTTAATCAGTGGACCTGGATCAAAAGAAGACAAGCTGAAAACATTCAGATCATCACAACTTTGAATGAATAGATGCAACAACGGCTGCCAATCAGAGCCCCCTGAAGACTTCCGTAGTGGCCAGATAGGCTGAGGTTAACATGGGAGTTTTAAATGAACACTGGTGAGGAGCTGTGATCAGCCTCAGAAACCATGAGATCATGTGAGGATGGCCAGGTCAATGGCAGTTCCTGGGAACAAGACTAAGAGGACTGTAGGACTGGAGTTTCGTAGAATCCAAAAATAGAATGGAGCCTCTCAAGTTGAGACAGCTGTATTAATATGATGTACGACACACCCAGGAGTGAATAAGGACCTCTCTTTTTCAACATCATCTCTAACATTTGTTGTTAGCTTTCTTGGAGATAGTCACTCAAAATAAAGTGAAGGAGTATTCCAAAGTAGCTCTAATTTTTACTTCTCTGAGAACTAAGGATATTGAAAAGTAGTTGTTGGCCATTTGTGTTTCTTTTTCTGGATGCTTGAGTTTGGGACATGGCACTTGTGTGTCTACTCTAATCAAGCTGTGTGATGTTTTGCTCTGAGAGATTGCTGAAATAAACTAATTTTTATTTCTAAAAAAATATGACTTATTAAACTACACAGCGTTGGGAAGTGTGAAACACTTGGGACAAATGAAATAAGAGCCTAGTGATAGCCCTTTGGGCCACCTGTATCTGAGATCCTCTTACTGATAGGCATGTTGACAATGACTTCTGGGAAGGGTGGCCAGGATAGGAGTGTTGAGAAAGGATGGGCTAAAGGAGGAGATGCCTTGATAGAAATGGATAACACTCCAACGAGGAAGAAGAATAGCCTTCAAACGCCCAAAGAACTGCCTCCTGGTGATAGTACTGCCACCTCCATGTAGGGTCATTTCAACCCATGTAGTGCCAATGGGTTGAAATGGTGAGCTTCTTCATCAAAGGAAAGAATATTCTGCCCTATAGAGCAGTGAATTTTCTGGCTCAAGGATTATTCAAGAAACTAGAAACAACCCTGTCAGAGATACAGCGAAAATGTGATTGGAAGCCCCGAGTTGCTGTCTGAACTCAGAATCATGTAAGGATGTCAGTGGAGGACATCAGAATCATGTAAGGATGTCAATAGGAGGCAGATGGGGAGTGTGTGGAAGCCAGCCACCTGGCACCATGAAAACATGGGTGGAGTGGAGCAGGCCTTTTCATAGATTGAGAAGTATTAAGAAAATGCAACGGCCACTCCTTTCCCTCAAAAAACATTAACTCAGCTAAAGAACAAGGCTTAAACAAAGGAAGAATTTAAAAGTACAATGACAGACATAAATGGGTCAGACATGGGACGGGACTGTGGAGTCACCCTTGGGCTAACAGCACGTACTGGAGATTTTGAAACAACTTCAGTTCTAACATCATTACATGGCAAGTCTTACATTCTGAAGTCACCATAGTCATACAGAGAAATAAGGAAGTAATATGTATACAAGTACTTGAGAGGATACAGGTGGGGTTTTGAGAGGGCAGGGGAGGATGGAAAGGATGGAGACATGATGAGAGTGGAAGATGAAGGAGGCAAATACACCAGCCTGGATATTCCAAAACTCAACCTCAGAAGAACCTTCCTTCGTCATTTAAACCATCTCTCTTTAGTCCACATCAAGCAGGTCTTCCCTTCACTAATCCATGGAAGTGTCTTAGCAACCATAATTCACTGTGGCAGATGTGTGCAAGAACAGGAAGGAGCAGGTAGGAGATGATAAACAACCCCCTCCCCACCAACACCCCAGGTACACTCAAAACAGGGAGGCTCAGAATGTGCCCTAGGCACTCTATGCCAGGTGTCCCTCCCACCCCTCCACCAAGCCCTGAAGATCTTTGGCTTACAATGTGGCACCAAGCTCTGGCAGTGAGCAGTCCTGCCAGAAACACCAGCTGCTCTCCGGTCTTCAGCAGCTTGGGTTACTGCCAAAGGCAAGACTATTTTTTCCTCAGTGGGATCAGGAACCAACTTAACAAACACTAGTTGAGTTGGCGTCATGGGGTAGACAGAGTCAAGCTCCTGGTAGACCAGGGGATGTCTTGGCCACTGATAATGCAGTGGCGGGCCATAGGGTTGGGAGATAGACAAACCATTAGTAACTAGAACTCAGTGTATTAAGCCTATATTCTGTGTGAATTTTGTCTCTTGGGTCCATAAGGTCCCTGTGGTCCCAGCTGAAAGGTACTCCCCATCTGAGAACAACACTCTACCACAGAAGACAGCAACTGTGTCTTGTCAGTCTTACAACACTTGCTCAAAAACACTACTTTTAAGGAAGCTACTCTGGCCAGATATACTCCACTCAGCCTGTGAGTCATGGTATAGTACCTCCATCTGCAGGCATATTTTGGCACCTTCTCTATATGTGTCATACTAACTCCCATTCACCATGACTTGCTAGACAATAAGTGTGTGCCATTTACTAATGAGCACCTTCCCCTGCAGATTCCAGGGAAGCTGGTGTTGAAACAACAGGTTCAAATACAGGTTCAGAGCCAGGGCCCCAAGGTTCAAATGCTGGCTTACATGTTAGTAAAGAGACTGGGGCACATTACTCAATAATGACACAGCAAGTTAAAGAGATATTATAAAATAAGAAGATCCAGTTCTACACCAGGTACACAGTATTAGTATATTTTCAAAAGCATTCTTTTATGCCAGGGCTTCATACAGAGATTCCTCCAACTGGCTAGTTCATGTGCCCACCTTCTATAGCTGCAAGGAACTCCTATCTATGCCTGAGCAGGCCAGTAGGAAGAGTCTTCAGTGTGATCAATATCTCTTCCTCTGTGTTTGGACACACTTGAACACACTTCTATTTTATTACTGTGAACAGGTGACTATAGTTTGTGGTGTTGCTTAAGGGTGTAGGTTTGTTTCTCCTCAAAAGAAGGTGCCATGGACAGTCTGTCATGATGTTATCTTCACTTGTTCCCTGTCCTCTGCTCAGTGTCCAACTTCAGAGGATACGCTCAGCTACTGGAAGCTGACTATAGAGAGATCTAGGTTCTTCTCTGGGGCAACTTAGAGAATACTCAATGTTTCCTTTGCTTCTCTTCCTACTGGCCTGTATTCCTCTCAGGAATTGAGCAAACAATGGAAATATGATTATCTTTGTTGTCTTGGCTCTATTTAGCTCTACTGGGTCCTATCTCATGTGTTTGAAAACAAGATACTCTGACAAAAGAGAGAGAGAGAGAGAGAAAGACACAAATGGTAGTATAGGAGGCTCAAGGAAAACCAGCACGCACATGCCCAACATGGATACAAGGAAAGGGTGATGAGACACCTCTGCTCAGAGGAGAAAGTGAAGCAGAAAGAGGAACCTAAGAACTGCTTTAACCAACTGTGCTACATGCTCAGCTTGGCTTTGACCCCTCGGCTCTGAGAAACATGCTTGTAACCAACTGAGTACAGCTAATAAACAACTGGACTGTCTTCTCCAATTACACTTCCATTTTCTCTTCTACACCCTGCTAACTCTCCTCCTTTGTGAATCCACAGCTCTAGGAGGCTCTTCCTTGCTGACCACTGCATCCTGTGACTGGCTTGGAACAGCTGCCAATAAACATAAATGAATGTCCTCCAGTCCTTTCACCCCATTAAGTAGGGAAGGCCAGGAAGTGAGAGCCTAGCTTCACACTGGGAAGACCACCCTAAAGGGAGGATTTTTTGAGATCTTGAGATAAGCTTAGATGAGAACACATGTCATTTCCATTCTTAAGACATTCTACAGATTGGGTTGACATCCATCAGTCTGGGCTAGACAGGTGAGGAGCAGCATGGAGACCAGGGACATCCTGTCCCACTTGCAGGCTCCGGATGGTGTGGACTTAAGCCAAAGGCAAGCAGTGTGCAAGGTGTTCTATGCACAGGGTCCTGTTTTACAGGAACTTGGAGTACTTCACAAATACCCAACATCTGTGACTTTCCACAGTAACTTTCTCTGAGGGATTGAACGAACTTATAGACATGATCTCATTCATCCTCTCATTCCCTCAGAGGCAGGGAGGGGACCAGCATGATTACCTCCCTTAAACATATGGATGAATGAGGTTTGGAGAAGGAGGGAACGTATCTGGGGTTAGACAGTGAACATCAGACTCCTGAAAAGGGAAGCAGGAGCTCAAACCTGATGCCCCATACAGCCCCTCCCCTGACCTTGCCCAACAATGCATGGAGAATTAAAAGCCCCAAGGAAGGCCTATGTCACAAGAACCACTGCACTGTCGTCAAGCATCTGGTAAAGTCTAAGACATCTGAAACCAGTATTAGTAGCCTCTCTAAACTCTCTTCTTCTTTTATAAAAAAATATTTTATTCTATTGTGTTTTATTTTCTGTGTGTAACTAGGAATCTACATGCATGTGTTCCAGATGAGTGTAGGAGCCTGCAGAGGCCAGTGGAGGTGTTGGATCCCCTGGAACTAGAGTTACAGATGCTTGTGAGGAATCGTGTGAGTTCTGCAAGTCAAACCCAGGGCTTCTGGAGAAACAAACAGTGCTTTTAACTGCAGAGGCATCTCTCCAGCCCCTACATTCTCTTCTTCCTCCAGATCTCTATTCCAAAAATGAGGACCTGGGTAAGGGGAACAAAAGCAACTCTAACAACTATGGTAAGGAAAGTGGTGGAACCCAACAAGGCAGGATGTCACATTGGGTTCCTTAGGAGTAGGGATGGTTTGGGGGTGTATGATACCTTGGAGAGATTGACTAGCCTGAATGGGAACCCAAAGGTCAAAGGCCAGCTAAGTGCTCCAAAATGATTAGAGCAAGAAGAAGGAGGGAGAGTCACTCTCCCATCCTTGAATCAAATAACAATAAAAAAGACAGGCCATAAATTTGAAAGAGAACACAAGAGGTATCTGGAAAGGTTTGGAGGGAGAAAAGGAAGGAATACAGTAATTATAATCTCAAACATTAAAGGGGGCTCCTGTGGCAATGGGCACAAGGCTATGGTTGTAACTGTCAAAGATGCTGTTCTTCCACTCTCCTGACAACCCAGCTATCTGTAGTCAAAGTCTGCACACATGGATACCCTTTTGAGAGAAGTTTAAAATATCAGGGGATCACTGGGGGTGATGACATAGGCCTTTAGGCCAGGCACCTGGAAAGAAGAGACGGGAGGATCTCTGTGAGTTCAAGACTACCCTGGTCTATACAGCAAATTTTAGGGCTACCGTGAAATCTTGTCTGAAAAACTAAAAAATAAAAAGTGGCTAATCTTATCTCTTCTACTCAAATTATTGAGACCAGGATAAAAAGGGCTCAGAACTAAAATGTGGGAATTTTTTAAGTTATGTTGCTTCATCAAACAAAGGAACAATGGTGTGGTTCATTCAAATTTGTTGATGAGTGCAAAGCTAGAATTTGGGTGACCCTCTGCTGTCTGAAATTCCTTCCGTTCCAGGGGCAGTATGCCCCCCCCCAACATATCCCAGGATGGATGCTCAACACACAAGTCACCTGGACCTTTTCCCTCTGCTCTATGTGACGAATGCAAGCTGTCTCTAGCCAAAGCCTCAAGCAGGCGATCTGTTTTCTTTAGGAGCAAAAGAGATGAAAAAAAAAAAAAAAAAAAAAAAAAGGAAGGAAGGAAGGGACAGAAAAAGCCACAGTGAATTATCTGTGACAGTGACTAATGGTGTCTACTTTGCAAAGACATGGAAAGGAAAGCCAATCACAAGGTTATTAAAGGGACAAATGGGCTAAAAGACACTCAAGGGTGACTTCGAAGAATAGGAGAGGAGGAAAGGGACATAATGGAGTCAAAGGCAAGGGGGCTTGAGGTGGACACATGTGCATTGAGAAAGCAGACTCTCTGATGTGACTTGGGGGAGGAACAAGAGATATTGGAGAGTCAGAGATCAAAACTGCTCACAGGCTGAGGGTACAGGGAACACTTGCCTTTATCACATTTACACCCCATCCCATCCTGGACATAAGAACGAACACCAATGAAGAGCAGGAACTTAAAAAAATCAGACCAAATGCTGCACACTGCTCTACATGAGGCATGTATGACAATGGTGACAATAATAGGAGTAGACACCAGAGGGTGAGTAGTCAGCAAAGACATGAGCAAAAATTCCAAAATAAAACAACAAAACAAAAGCTTTGGTCCTGTTAGGACCATTTCATGTCCTAACAGGCACGGCAGGCAGAGTGGTCAGGCTACAACAGAAGAAACATCATGGCTGAGTAAGGCTTGCCCAAGAACATGATAGGCAAGAACAGAATGAAGTACAGGCAACTCAGTACACCACTGTCTTAGCAGACTTTCCTTTCAATTGCTGTGATAAAACACCATGAAAAGCAATGTGGGGAGGAAAGGGTTTATTTCACCTCACAGTTTATGGACCATTATTGAGGGGAGTCAGGTCAGGAGATCAAGCAGGATGGGAACCCGGAGGCAGGAGCTGAATCAGAGGGAATGGAGGAGTGTTGCTTAGTGGCTTGCTCCAAAACATTTGCTCAGCCTCCTTTCTTATAGCACACAGGACCACTATCCCAGGGATAACACTGCCTGGAGTAAAGCTTCAAGTCCAGGATCCTGCCCATTGTAAATAGAGGATTCAGTCTAGATCACAAATTTTGTTACTAGCAAAAGCATCTTCACCTGTCCATAGAGGCTTGGGCATATCTCATAGTCAGATACCCGCCTATGGAGGAGAGCAAACAGAAGGAGGAGCATGATGACAATAATGGGCTCAATTATTTGCCCTCAAAGTGATGCTGGCAGAAGATAGATTTTCAAAGGGATTAGCCAATTTATGAATGGATCATACTGAGACACTATGGTAAACAAAAAAATTAGTGTCTGCCCAATGAAGAAAGATCCTGGGGACACACATGCTCATGGCTTATCCAAAAGGCCTCTGATTGGTTGTCAAATCCTAAAACAAATTGGATCTCAGTCATGCCAAAGATTCATTCCCATTTGGCTATAGTAGTTAGGTTTAAGTATGTCAATGAAGATGAAATTAAAAGTACTTAGGAGAAAATTCTCTAAGAAGTGGGATGAAGAAAAGGCCATCTTCCCTCTTTACAAAAGCATGGTCTGCAATTTCTATATGTAACTTCTACTCATATCTCAGAAGCCAGAACTTAGTTAATATCAGGGACAGGGGTGTGCTCAGACAGGAAGGTTGGAAAGTGTGGCTTTTATTCTAGAAAGTCATAGACACTGCTGAAACAAGGAGTGTCAATAATGTCAGAGGGAAAATGGATGCTGGAAAAATGTCAGCAATGTATGAAGGTTGAGCAATTAATTTGGTTGGCTTGATTGGTTATACACCACATGCCATACCTAAGTGGAGACTTCTAAGAAAGCCAGAGTAAAGATTTGAAAATGTTTTCAAGTGATACTTTGTTGCCTGATTCAATTATGCCAAATTTCATATGAGAAATTGTGGATGCAGAATTAATTAATAAGACAGAGTTATTCTTCTGCCTTTGTGAAGTTTACAGTCAATTAAAAAACAGGTTAAACAGGGAGTTATTTTATCACCATTTTATGACCCATTTAAGAAGAAGAGAAATGAGCTTAAAGGCTTGGCTAATGAATAGATGCTCAAACAAAACTTGAACAATTAATGGAAACTGTAGAAGTGGAGAAAGAGAAGACCTGAGACCTGTGAACACACACCTTGGTAAGTGTCAGGCCCTGTTGGAAGCTTTCAATCTTTACAGCATCAGACTTAAACAGCATGCTTCTATGTAGTCTCCTTATGGTGATGCAATCAGTTAATTTGTGCCTACTTAACAGGTCACAGGACACTGATGCTCAAGGCTAGCTTGACCTCTAGGCCCATCCAACTATTGGCACTCTGAGTCACTCTGCTGTGTCATTTTGAATGAGAAACGTTTTTATATCAAGGAAATGACAGGATCCCACCATGTTGGGCACAGAACTGAGGCAGTGGCTCCAGATGCATTCGAAGGTCAAAGGTCAAGGAGAGCCTACATCACACAGAGCTTGTAGCCTAGCCCTCTTTTGATCTCTTTCTTAAGACCACTGCAAAGTTACAGAGGATTTGAAACAGGAGGGTACTTCATGTCACGTTTCTACTTGAAAATGCTCTGGGAAGGGAACAAACGGATATTTAGAGACATCATGGGGAGTTTTTCAGCAGACCATGACAGTTTTTTCCAAGACAAAGAAGGATAGAGAAAAGAACCTCGTGTGGGTGTCTGTTTTGAACAGCTGGTAGACGATCATATTGTTTACTTAGGACACTGCAAAGACAACAGTTGGGGAGAAGACCAGGAATTCCACTTTGGACATGTTAACTCTAATCTTACAAAATATCTGTGTGGAGATGTTGTTTAGGTAGTTTGGTCCAAAGTCCAGAAGTCTGGGTCAGAGATATAAACTTGGTATTCAGAATGTTACTAGAACAGGGAAACAGACAAAGTTAGGATATTACATCATCAAACATAATTGAGGGTAAGATGAATACACGGCAGGTACCTAGTGTCAAGTAGGGGGTTGTAAATTCCATGGAGACTGTGTATTCAGGGGGTGGAAAGAATAGGAAGACCTGGAAAAGCTAAAAGACTGGAAATATTATCCCTGAAGGTGTGTAGCATGTGGACACATGATGCTCTAAAAAATGGACTTGTTGAGCATCCTGTGCTGAGAAAGTATTACTGGGGATTCCTTAGACTTTCGGCCACCCTCAGCATCAAAGCCACGCCCCCATCCAACTATGGGGCTTTGTGAACATCAGTGGCCTGACAGCCTTGGTCTTCTCTGAAAGGATCATTAGGAACTTGCCATTGTAAATGGCTGGATGGGGGATGCTGAAAGAGTCTGAGGCCGTCTGATCCTGAGCAGTAGAGATAGTTGTAAATTAAATACAGGCTGTTTGCTCAGAGCTGAGCTGGAAAGCCAAACCACCAGGAATTATGTGGCAAAAGTCAACGGTTGCCATTGGTTTTGGAGAGTCCATTAATATCTAGTTGAGAATCTAGAGTGTGGCCAAAATCAATAGGACTATAACTTGTAAGAATCCGGAGTTGTTTATCTAGGGTTAGACATGGATGAAGAACTTAGGGCTGTGCATGAACTGGGGCACCAAAGTGACCTTGCATTGAGTACCTCCTGGTAGATGAGCTCCTATAGATGGGAGTCTCTGGTCCTGAACCTCCTCATAGATCTGGGTAGGTGACAAGTCACAGCCAGGCTTGGTGGGGAGCCCAGGCATGGAATCTGGCCCCTGTACTACTGCTGTTTGTTCTCTCCCTCCATTTTCTCTCTACCCTCCTCTTTTCTTTCTGTTTCTTTTTTCTCTCCTTTTTTTTTCTTTCAATGAGCAGAAGACATTGACTTTCTTCTGTTCCCAATTAGATTTATAATTGTCACTAAGATCACTAACCACATTATAGCCCCAGGGAAAAAGTAATCTTCATGGGATCTCCATTTAGAAAATGGATCCCTGTGGCTACCAAATCATAAACCATCATCTCTTAAGGAAACTATGTCAATTTTTTTTTCAGTTAAACTTTTTTGAGATTCCAACTGCAGAAAAAAACATAATGATGTGCAATCTGTTTGTGGAGTTGTCTCTTACTGCAAGGTACAAAGTTTCTCGGAAATGACAGATGATTGATATCCCGCCTCAGTTACCCAAAATAGATTGATTTTAAGAACATCTTTAAGTCCATGTATTTATAAACTAATTTGTGTTATAAAGTTTATCTTCACTTTCTCTATATTGGAATCTTGGCTACCATAGAAATTAGGATAGGTTTTCTAAGTAAATACAGAAGAGCGGGCATACTGGGAAGATGATTTGGGGATATATCTTGTATGTACATAGATATATCACACACACACACACACACACACACACACTTTCTCTTGCTAGAGAAGCTCATCCTGAGGTTTCCAAGGGGCAGAATCACATCCAAGTGACAGAAATTCCAGGGACAACAGATTTCAGATTCTTTTTTCGCTGTCAAATCTGCCCACCGGCAGAATTGGCTGCATCATAAAGTTCAGCTAAAGGTTGGTTTTTTCCAGGTCTCTGTAAATACCAGAAGCTTCTAGTGACAGAATTGCTCTAAAAACAGCATTCTTTCATGTGCGCCCATTTAAAAGCTGTGCTTTATAACGTGGGAAGAACAAGTTGCTCTCATGGCACATGGAGACTCTGTGACCTGCTGAGCTGGGAATGACTAGCTGGCCATGTCACAGAAGCTGCACAGTTGGGAGAGGGTGCAGACTGTGACTGGAGACTGTAGCAATCTTGACATGCAGGTGTTGTGAGGGCCTGGAGCCATCATGGGTTGGGACAGGCAGCTTCTGCTTTGAGATATTTAATTGCAATCCCACAATGCACCCTGTGCTAGAGAGTTCCTCTTCCCTGCCATCTCTGCAATCACTTTGCTTTTGGATAGTGGTCAAAGACTGAGGAAAAATCCAAAATAGCATTTATCTATTTCATGTCCGACCCCGGCCATCCTAAATGAGTAATCCTTTATTGCAATGAGCCCCCTAATCCTGAAGGAGATCAAATGGCTCACTAGTTGTCACATAGGTGAACAAATTTTACCAGAGACCTTAAGTGATGTTTACAGGCGGTAGAATAACAAACTGATAGGAAGCTCGGATGTTGTGACGTATTTTGTGCACACAGGAAAAGCAGAAGAATAAGCCAGTGAACATCCATGGAACCAGGGCACACCTTTGTCATGAAAAACATTTTATGGGCTAAGGAGAGGGCTCAGGGGACACAGTGTTTTGCAGCACAAGCCTGACCACCTGGGTCTGGATTCCTACAACCTATAAAATCTGGAAGCAGCAATGCAGGTCTCTGTGATGTCAGAGCTCCTATTGGGAAAAGCTCTGGAGACTCACAGGATGGAGAATCAGGCCTATACAGCTGTGATTAACAAGGCAGAAGATGAAGGTTGACAAACCAGCTTGTCTTCAGTCATCCATATGCACCCTGTGACACGTGTGCGTGCACACACACACACACACACAGACACACAAACGCACACACACACAAAACACACAAACACACAGAGAAAGAGAGAGAGGCAGAGAAAGAGAAGATTAAAAAGAATAATGTATTAGTTGTTTTAGGATTACAGGTGATCATTTTAAAATGTCACTGTAAATATAGTTAGGGCACATGTGTGTACCTTTATTTTTTCACCTGCTCTTTTTCTGCCCAGAGATCACCACCTCCCTGAATCTGTGCTCTCACATCCATGGTTTTGCTCTTGTGGGTTGTTGTCCATTCTCACACAGAAATACTGTGGGGTCTGTAGCCTTTCTCTAAATTCTGTCATATGATACACACTGTTTAGTACCATATGGTACATGCTGCTTAGATCGTGCTTTCTGTGCCTGCCTTGTCTTTCAATTACATCTAATATATATTAATATATATGTATATATTATGTATATATATACATACATGCACACACACACACACATATCTTGAGTACCTTCACTGCAGCCGCATTACCAGATTCCACAGGCCAATATGATTGCCCCTTTCCTTCTTTAGGGACACTGGAGTTTAGCCCTTGCTTTCTACTTACAGCTGCGCAGCTATGACTCGTCAACCCGTTCCCCAGGAACTGGAGTACTGACTTATGGCACGCACATCTCCTTCCAGGAGATCATCTAATTCCTCTGGAAATGATGGAACTAAGGTGCACTTCGACCAGCAGCATGTGAACATTCCTATTTTCACATGTCTGTATCAGCTCCCAGAATTTTGCTCACTGAGAAAGCTGAATGGTATTTTATCGTAACTTGTTTTAAAGCATAGGTAACAGTGAGTATCTCTTGTGCTAGTGTGTGTAAACATGTAGGTCACAGGTATGCACAGCTTTACTCCTGTTGTGTACTTATTTGTGCATATGTGGAGCGTGTGCATGTGTCTTAAGGAAATGCTCTGAATATTCAGATGCTTGCTGCAATTTTCTTTGCTAATATCATTTATCAGAATAAAGGAAATTCCCGTTTGCTCTTATTTTGTTAGGATAATTAAAATAAGCAAACCTTTTCTTAGTAGAAGTCAAACAGTTGTGTGGCTTTTACCTTTAGCCTCTGAATGCACTGAACAAACTTTATTAATAAAGTTCCATAAGCATCCCTGACAAAAGCTCAGTGTGCTCCTCGCTTCCTTCATTTTAGTATTGCTCCGTTTGCTCTGCCTATAATTTATTTGGGATATTTTTTGTGTCTACATCGATTAGTGGAGTTGGCCTACAGTTTTCTCCTCTTGTGCTGTGTCTGGTTTTGGTGCCAAGGTGTACAAGCTGCCCAGTGAGAATTTGGAGCAACTACTTCCTCTACTGTTTTTTGGAACACATTCCAGTGGGACAGGATTGTTATTTCTCTAGAGTTTGATAAAACTCAATTTCAAAGTGTCTAAGCCAAGCACTGGAGTCTGTGGGTGGCCTTTTAACTTTGGTGTGTGTGTGTGTGTGTGTGTGTTTCTGTGTCTGTGTGTGTTTCTGTGTGTTTGTCTGTGCCTGTATGTTTGTGTATGTGTCTGTGTGTGTCTGTGTGTGTATGTCTGTGTGTGTTTCTGTGTTTGTATGTATGTGTGTGTTTATGTGTATCTGTGTGTGTCTGTCTGTGTGTCTGTGTGTATATGTCTATCTGTGTGTCTGTGTATGTGTATGTCTGTGTGTGGTTTTGTGTTCTTGGGGTTTTAATTTTTAACTTGTTTCCATATTGTTAACTTATGTTTTCCTAGGAAATTCTCCTTTTGTGTATGTTTTTAGCTTGATGATATGAAATTCCTCATAGGGTTGTCCTTTCATAGGATTATTATTTATATTCATAGAGTTACTCATCACTGCTGTAGCTGCAGTGCTGTGTATCACCTTTGTGATTGTGTCTTTTCTAGGCTAAAATATGACTGAGACTGTCAGATATTTATCAGTTTTGTTGGGCAACAGATTGAAACAATAGATTTTGCTTGTATTATATTTTTTCTCTTTCATTTTCTTCTCTTCTTTATATTTCTATCCTCCCCCTCTCCTTTCTATTCCTGAATTTTGGATGTTTAGTTCATTGATTTCTGTCAGTCTTAATTCTTTCCTAATAAAGGTAGGCAAATGTTCCAACATTTAGTTGGCTCATTCACTCTTTTCCCAACTTAGCTCACCAAATATTGAAAGGCCAGTTGTTCTTTTGGGTACTGTGTGTGTAAAACCCAAATGAAAAGGACCTCACCAATCCGTGGAGAACTGCAGACGCACCCCAAATCACTCACGAGAAACACAACTTGATGCAAATTGCAAGAGGTTTACTGGCTAGCCAGGGCTGTCTTTCCTTCAAGCCCGCGCAGGGGCAGCGGAATTCAGCAGCAGAACAAAAGAAGTTTACAGCTTTTAAGGGGGCATCTACAAACCAGGTGGGGGTGGAGTTAGGGAAGAGGGAAGGCTGAGAGTGGAGTTAGGGAAGAGGGAAGGAGGGAGAACAGGTCACTAGGTCATGGATACATTTGATCTCAAATTCCTAAGATGCATGGTGTGTCACTTTATAATTGGCTATTTCGAAGTAGTTTCACACTATATATCATGAGCTCCAGTTCAAGGGGGTCAGGCTTATCTCAAACTTTTAGCATCCTGGCACCAACTGTCTCAGGGCTGTTAGTTCAAAGCCCGGCCAAGCTAATCTCGGGCCCATAGCATCCTGACACCATGAATCTTAAGATTTGTTTAGTTAGGGCCATCTGTTCAAATGGTCAGCTAATTTCCTGGGACTGAGGCAACACAGTGTTTGACTTACAGGTTTTTATGTCTTTGCTTTAAAAGTAGGGTTCAGGGGATCAACTTATGATTTTTCTATCTTTCATGTGCTCATCAGTTAGCACAAACAATTAAAATGTGTACTCATATTTTATTTTGACGTAGAGTTCACTGACCTTGGTCTCACTACATAGTTAGTGACAGGTGGCTTTGAACTCCTCATCCTCCCGCTCCACCTTCCAGGTGTGCACCCACACACCCACTACAGTCATATTTAGAAATTATATTTTGTAAGAGGTCCCCATGTGCTTGGAAAGAATGCCAGTTAATGATCTTGGTACTTTCAACTTGGCGACTTCAGGCTTCCATTGTCAAGCTCAAATAGCCCTGTCTGAGCTGGCATGCTGTCAAGGCTGTAGATAAAAGGGCCTAATGGTTGGCCAGGAGTGGTGTTTGGAGTGCTGGCCACTCTCAGGCAGCACATAATGAGAACTATGCCTCATTCTGCAGTTCTGGAACAGTAGGGAGGAATGGTTTATCAGTAAAGTCTGTTCCCATCACCCACAGCCAGCAGTAGTCCAACTGCCAGAGCAGTGTTTAGCAAGATGCATATGGAGGCAGCCCTGACTTGTACAGCAGGCACTGTTCTGAGTGTTCTCATCGATGTTACCATCAGATCAGTCCTGGATAAAGTTAGTCTGATTATTCTTGCTTCTTCAATGAGAAAATTGCATCTCAGGCACATGAAATATGAAAGGCTCACAAACAGAGTGGCAGATTCAGGGTGGACTTGCAGTGTCCCTGGCTCCAGAAAATGTGCTGTCAATGTCCCACAGTGATCTCTTATACATGATACTTATTTCTCATTAAAATGATGCAATCAGCTGGCCGTAGTGATGCATACCTATAACCCCAGGCCTGGAGAAGGAGGAGGAAGAGGAGGAAGAGGAAAATAGGAGGAAAAAGAGGAGGAGACAGAGGAAGAGAAGGAAGAGGAGAAGGAGTGAGGAAGAGAAGGAAGAGGAGGAGAAGGAAGAGGAAGAGGAGAAGAAATAAGAGGATGAGGGAGAAGAGGAGGAGGAAGAGAAAGAGGGAGAAGAGATGGAAGAGGGAGAAAAGGAGGAGGGAGAAGAGGAGGAAGAAGAGGACGAGAAGAGAGGAGGAGGAAGAGGGAGAAGAGGAGGAGGGAGAAGAGGTGGAGGGAGAGGAGGAAGGGGAGGAAGACAGGGAGAAGGAGGAGAAGAAGAACTGCTGCAAGTTCAAGGACAACCTGGTTTACAGGGTAAATTCCATGTTATCCTTGAGATGAAAGTCATGGAAGTCAAGAAAGTAGTAGGAAGTCAAAGCTTTATGAAATGAGAATGAGGGTGGAACCAAAAGGCCAAGAGCTGAGCATCTCCATGTTGAAAAAGCTGAGTTGTGTAGCTAGTGTTCAAGATCCCCGAGAAAGGTGAAATAAAGGGCAGGAGACGTGTGAGTGAAGATCTTTCAGAAAGAAGAGTGTGTGGGGGTGTGTGTGCGGAATTAGTAAAGTATATCTTGGGATAACTAACCAAACAAGTGAAAGATCTGTATGACAAGAACTTCAAGTCTCTCAAGAAAGAAATCGAAGAAGACCTCATAAAATGGAGAGATATCCCATGCTCATCGGTTGGTGGGATTAACATAGTAAAAATGGCCATCTTACCAAAAGCAATCTACAGACTCAATGCAATCCCCATCAAAATTCCAACATAATCCTTCAAAGACAAGGAAAGAGCAATTCCCAAATTCATATAGAAAAACAAAAACTCATGATAACAAAAACAATTAAAAACTTCTGGGGGAATCACCATCCTTGACCTTAAGCTATACTACAGAGCAATAGTGATTAAAAAAAAAAACAAACAAACACTGTACGGTATTGGTACGGAGACAGACAGTGGATCAATGAAATAGAATTGAAGATCCAGAAATAAAACCATACACTTGTGGACACTTGATCTTTGACAAAAAAGCCAAAATATACAATGGAAAAAGGAAGCATCTTCAATAAATGATGCTGGTCTAACTGACAGTTGGTATGTAGAAAAATAAAGATAGATCTATATTTGTCACATTTCACAAAGCTCAAGTATCCAAGTGGATCATGGACCTTAACATAAAACCAGATACACTGAATCTAATAGAAGAGATAGTGAGAAAAAGCCTCAAACTCCTTGGCAAGGGGGGAAATTTCCTAAACAGAACTCCAACGGCTTAAGCTCTAAGATCATGAATTGATAAATGGGACCTCACAAAACTGAAAAGCTTCTGTAAGGCAAAGGACATAGTCAATAGGACAAATTGGCAACCTACAGATTGAGAAAAAAATCTTCACTAACCTCACATCCAATAGAAGGCTAATTTCTAAAAGATATAAATAACTCAAGAAGCCAACCTCCAAAAAGACCAAACAACCCAATCAAAAAATGGGGTATAGAATTAAACAGAGAATTCACAAGAGAGAAATCTTGAATGGCCGAGAAGCACTTAGAGAAAAGTTCAAAGTCCTTAGTCATTAGGGAAATGCAAATCAAAACTATTATGAAATTCCACCTTTCACCAATCAGAATTACTAAGATCGAAAACTCGGGTGACAGCACATGTTGGTGAGAATGTGGAGAAAGAAGAACACTCCTCCATTGCTGGTGGGATTGCAAACTGGTACAACCACTTTGGAAATCAATCAATTTGGAGGTTCCTGATAAAATAGAAAATAGATCTACCTGAATACCCAGCTATACCACTCTTGGGCATATACCCAAAAGATGCCCCACCATGCCATAGGGGCATGTGCTTCACTATGTTCTTAGTGGCTTTGTGATAGCCAGAAGCTGGAAACAACACAGATGTCCCACAACAGAAGAATGGATACAGAAAATGTGGTTCATTTACACAATGGTGTACTATTCAGCTATTAAGAATGAGGACATCATGAGTTTTGCAAGCAAATGGATGGAACAAGAATTGTGGATTTGTATTTGAGTATTCTGTACATCTTTTGCTAATATCCACTTATTAGAGAGTACATACCATTCATGCCATTTTGAGCCTGAGCTACCTCACTCTTGATGATATTAGCATATATTAGCTGATACAAGTTTCCAACACATATACAGCAGAGGACTGTCTTGCCTGGCCTCAGTTAGAGAAGATGTATCTAACCCTCAAGAGACCTGAGATCCCAGGGAGTGGGGAGGTCTGGCAGGGTGGGGTGGAGTTGGGGTTGGGGACATCTTGGAGATGGGGTAGATAGAATAGGATGAGGAACTGTAGGAGAGTGAATTGGGAGGAGGGGATAATGACTGGACTGTAAAAAAGAGATTAAAGATAATAAAAAATAGGACAGATGAGATTGTGTTTTTATCAATTTTATTTAAATAGGACATTAACTAAGGCCTATAGAAGGTAAATTGCCGATCTCATAAATGTAGTGCATTTTAATTTGCTAGTCAGTTTTCCAAGGCTCACTCTTCTTTCGAAAGTCAAGTCCTTGTTTGAAAATGAGGAATCGAGGCAGTACCTGAACATGCTTAAAAATGAGAAATTCCCTCCTTTCAGCTGTGTGATAACTCTAAAAAAAATACACATAATCATTGCATATTAAATCATATGTATTAGATCTAATTGTAAAGAAATCGAAGAGATGGCTCAGTGGTTAAGGTGAGGAGGACTTGGCCCCCGTGGAACAAGAGGAAGGACCTCTTGTTCCACGGGGACAACAGAAAGACCCTGGTGAGCCTATGTCTTGAAGGGTGTGACACTCATGCACACCCTCTTGGGTTTCTGTTATTTTTAATTAATTAATTTATTTGTTTTACATATTTTTAAACCAGAGGACACAGACATTGGGCGAATTTTTGTGTTCTAAATTCTGTTTGAGTCTTAGAATATTTTTAATATTTCCTTTCAGAAAACAGGTGGTTAGAGCAGCTTTCTCGCTGGGGAGACTTGGTAGGTGGCTAAAGAGAATGTCTCCTTTTAAAAGCGGGCTTAAATAGCTTTTATAGGAGATGAAACAGGACATGGCTTACTTTCTTTCCTTACGCTTTATTTCCTTTTTAAGGCATTTCCATGTTTAGTGTGTGTTGCTGTTTAGCCATCAGCATTGTGACAACACTCAAACAAATTGTAAGAGGTGCTGGCACAGAGAAGCTTATGGAGACAGAGATGACACAGGGTGGCTCTGAGGAACTGGGAACTCTTAACATATTCATTGAACTACTGTTTCCAAGTCCCCCAGCAAGTGATTCAAACAGAAATCTCAGCCACCTTATAAATTCCCAATCACCAATTCCTCTGCTAGAATATCTAGAATATTATTCTAGAATAATAGAATATATAGAAAACTATAAAAAACTCAGCCTGGACCTTCACTCCTTCCTCCACCAAAGATGAGGCGGGATGGGCGTTCCCATCTCCACCCTTCCCCTCTAGGCTTAGCTGGCCCACAGATAAAGAATCTCAGTTCTGTTGAGCCACTTTTGGCCCTCCCTCTATCTGCCAGCTCTCCAGCTCTTCCAGAGAGAGAAGAGGAAGAGAGATGTTAAAATCAGAAAGAAAAGAAAAAAAACTGAATCACATATCAGGGTCTGGCCACAGAGCCCACCCTGTGTCATCTCCTCTGTCTCCATAAGCTTCTCTGTGCCAACACCTCTTGCCAATTTGTTCAAGTGTAGTCATAATGCAGATGGCTTAAAAGCAATACACACCAAACATGAAAATGCCTCCCAGTTTCTCCAAAGCCTGCCTCACTCTCCTAATACTACCAGTTGGTTAAACTTCTGGTCCACCCTTTCACTGTCCTATAAAATGATTACCTACAATCCTGTCAATTCACACCAGATGATTTCACCTAACAAAGATTCAAATGACAGTCATTTTAGCCAAATTCACATTGGTCCCTAGGCTCTGCTTATGTGTCTAAGTCAGAGTTGAAGCAAAAATGGAAAGGTGGTTTTGGATGCACCCATTCCCTCCCTGTGCTCCAAACAAGGATGAGTCAGAGAGACCTGGCTGCATGGCCTCTAAGGGGGGAAAACATGGAGGCTGTGTACCAAGACCAAGAAATAGCATGTTTCAGATCTAACAAGCATGATGATATTGCCAGCTTAACTTCCTGACTGGGTCTCCAGAGAGCCAGATGCAGCCAGAACACCCATTTCTGAGAGGCTAAAAAGCATTTAGAATTGGACTTTAATGGTGGTACTGGTTGAAACCCAAGAACAGCAATAATTACTGTCATGGCTTCTGTCCCTCTTTCTTCTCCCCCATTTTTGCCTTCTTTTATAATGAGGTCTTCTTATTTTTAACTTCAGTTAAGAATTTGCAGTTTTAGACTTTCAAAGGTATCCAATTAAGAATCATAGTTTCAAGTCAGTAAGAACCAGTATCCTAAACACTACATATGTCTGAAAAAAAAGAAAGAAAAGAAATCCCGATTTCATAAAGCCAATCCAATAAGTTTTAGATTAAAGCTGAATTTTTAGGACTCATCAAAATGGTGTAGTGGCATACCCTAAGGATTAAGGAAAGAGAGAATGATTGTGATAAAGTATTCACTATCAAACAAAAATGACATCAAAGCAAAGAATGTGGCAGCAAAGCATTTATGAAATGCTCTTCTGTAGAGTAATAATTCCCCCCTTAGGTCAACACTGTGTGTATACAGGTTTTAAGGCTCAAAAACAACTGGCAACCCCCAAACCAGAAAAGCATCCCCTTTCTGGGAAGTCTTACTGATTGACCCTACTTGGCCTCTAAATTGTTTCCAGAAGTTGAAGTTATCAAAAGCATTTCATAGTTTTTTTGGATGACCATTCAACAACCGGGACACATTTCCTTGAAGCTAAAACCGCAGTTTACAATTTGTCCAGTGGATTCCCTTGCCAAAACCTGGCCTTCATCCAACCGATGAAATAGCACCAATAGAGAAGCACTCATGATCCATCCATTGCCCCAGAATCATTTTTCCACATTAGTGGTGGGGTCAGAAGATGTGGAAAGTCTTAGGATTTGATACAAAAGGCCCACCCATTCCCAGAGTAAGATAAAAGTTCCTTGGCCAGGACCAGACCCCAGTGCCTATGAAAATGATTTACATTGGGCCAGAACATATGCTCTGTCCACCACACAAACAAGGACAACAAAGACATCCTGCCTTCCAAGAAGGGCACCTGAGTCCACAGGATAATTCTAGGACATGGATGAAGTGACCCACATAATCAAACAATAAGAAAAAAGCAATTACCTCAAAGCTGCCTCTACATACCAGTCATATGCCTATGTAATTCCAACCACAGAAACACATACAATCAAAATAATATAACTGGAAAAACCTGGACATTTCAGCAATCATATCAATAGAGTCCTTGATTCTAGTGATTTCAGAAAATAGTCCAGATTTCAGGAAAAACAATGATAGTACAATGATTAAGTATTAAGTCATTGGATAAACATCAAGATTAATATCCATATGATGGAATATTATAAAATTATTAAAATTCTGAGTTTCATAAGTGGTATCTTGTTAAGATTATCTTGTGTTCTAAAATAAGTAATATTATAAAAAATTAAATACATAGTATGACTTCTTTCAACAATGTGTCAACATGAATTAAACTAGGGTTTATAGTAGTTTTTTCTAAGGCATAAAATAATAGAATACTATTTTTATGCTTTACCTCCTCTTTCAGATTTTTCTACAATTAACACATTTTTTTATACTTCAAAATAATTGGTTATTAAATCCCATGGAATTAACCATGATCATGGTCAAGATGATTATGTCCCCAGATACTGTAATCATTGCTGACCCCTATCCTCATCCTCAAGCACTGGAGATGGATGAGTCCAGAGTGGCTTCAATGCATCCAGGCTGAAGTTCAGGCTCCCTAGTTGTAAGCACACTCTGATGACTCACTATCGACCTCTGGGCTGGTGACTTCCCCTAGGATGATCCAGCTGGCAAAAAGCAGAGAGTGGTGTTGGGGAGTTGATTCATTCATGTTTATATACGAGCTCACCAAGACTCTTGGATGGGACTCACTTCATGCTAAGGAGTGCAAAGACTCATCTGAGTACATTTCCAGAGAAGAGTTCCTGACACAGACTCTAAATTCAGTACAGATGCCCAAATTCTGAATAAAATTTATGTAAGTTGGCTGGTAGACCATACATCAATAATGATTCATAAAAATGAGTTGGATGTCAAATCACGACAGCCAGCTTAGCATCACCATGCCTGGATGTCCTAAGGATCATGAAACTGGGTCCAACAGACCAGAAGTGGCCAAACTCCAGGCCACTGATGAATAGGATTTCTTGGCCCTCGGTGAATAGTAACATTATGTTCTATCACAGTCACATAAATGCTCCAAAAATGCCGTGGAAATCAATACAATTCCACAGACTCTTCCTTTCCCACAAAAGCATCATAAAATCATGTTGCAGAAAACTGACAGACATGGTAACAGCTCCAATACCCTAGATTAGGACTTGACCTTAGGCAGTAAAGGAAAAGCCCCTTTGCAAAGGCTAGCACTGTTCATTCTGTGCTTCAGAGAGTGTCTGTCAAGGCACAACGGCAGGCATGAAGAATTCAGGGGAGTTTTCCAGAGTCCTTCACTTCTCAAGGGCTAGGATATTGTTCTTTCCACCATCTCTTACAAACCACTATCCAGTTGATGCAGAAAATGAAACAAACAGATTCACTCAAAGGATATGAAATTGCCTTTCAGAGGGTATTTCTTAACCATATCCCAGCAATTTCAACTGAAAGTCAAGAGAAGAGATGTAAAAAAGACCCCAGAGGAGTTGGATTGGGACAACATCTGCCAAGAGGGTTTCATGTAAAGTTATTATAGGTAAAGAAGAAAGAAACATCATATGGGCTCCTTCTCTGAATCAACCTGTTCTAGTCCTTCAAACATGAAGACCATAGAACACTTAAAATCCTCTACTAACTTCCTCCAAGAAGAAACCTACTTTGGCCTCTAGAATTGGAACTTCTACTGATGCCTGTTCACATTGAACTACAGCTATAACTTGCTTTGAAGTACAATATCTCATAGCAGGTAGCAGCTTAGAACTATGAAACATACCTACTTACCTGACATTGTATGTTCAAAGGATGTATAGCCATGTGTTTTGGGGCAGAGTTGAAATGAGTTAATTACTTGACTCTACTTCCAAAAATGCAATCCAGGGTATTAGAGACTGCTATCAAATTTCTTATTGGCCTTGTAACAATTTCCCCTCTTGTCTGCTTCAACTAAGAAAGCAACAAAGATGGGGAGAATAAATGTGAAACCTAGTAAATGCATGAAAATCCCAGGAACAGGACAGGGAAAACCCAAGGTTGGCTTTCAAATTGTTATTTTTTAATACCACTGGTATTCTGGCTTATGGGAAATACAATATGTCTAAATGGCAATAACTTCAGAAAAAGAAAAAACACAACTGTGTTTCAGCTACCAAAGCATATTCTTCAAAAATAGTTGGACTCTGATCTTACTGAAGCTGCAAAACAAAACCCTCTGATCTTAGGAGGCTGAAAAGGGGAAGACAGGTAAGGAACAAGATCAAATCATAGGACCAAGCAAAGGGCAGAGAGATAGGAAGAGCCCCAGAATACTCAAGAAGATAGTGAGATAAAGAATATGGTCCCCATTCTATTATTCATCACTTCTCAACATGTATTATGTCCAAATTCCACAGAAATTCCCAGCATCCACTTTGGAAATTTTGAACCCAACTCATCATGCATATAAAGAGCAAAGGGCTTGAGAGTAGAGACCCAGGTTTACATCACGTGATGGTTTATGACCACTACCAATTGTTCAGACTGCCACTTCTTTCTTCTAATACATAAATTCAGAAAGTGATCTCTGAAGGAATAGATCCTAGATTCTCTTTCTAACTGACTTCTAGTTAGATTCAGCCAATATGAGGTAATGTTGGAATATTGGTAGGTGGGTGATAAGGATACACCGAACTATCACTAGTCTCTCTATCTGTTTGACACTATAATATAGCTCTTCCACACTCCAGTTACCCACTCTATGCATCACCCTTCCTTGTGGTTCTATCCTCCAATAGCTTTCTGCCATGGTTCCAGGTAACCCAGAACTGCCCTCAATGATATCATCTTTTTTTCTTAGTTCCCCTGATTTTTGTTCTATCTTTTATCAGATGGTTTTGCCATCTTTCCTCGTTAGCTTTAGCTGTCAACTTGACACAGCCTACTGTCATCTGAGGGAGTCTTAAGAGACTGGCCAGATCAGATTGGCATGTGGCCATGTTTATGAAGAATTGCCTTAAATGAAGAATGATAGTGGATGGCCCAGCCCACTGAGGGTGGCACCATCCTTAGTCAGGTGAGCCTGGGCTGTATAAGAAAGCAAGCTAAACATAAATCTGGGAGTGAGCAAGTAAGCAGCACCGCTCCATCGTTCGTGCATCAGTTCCTACTTGAGTTTCTGCCTTGACTTTCCTTACTTTCTTTCATTGATTATAGCCTAGAAGCTACATAAACCTTTTCCTGGTGTAAGTGGTTTTGGTCAGAATTATCATGGCAACTGAAAAGTAAACTAGAACAGAAGTTGTAATGTGGAGTATTGCTGTAATGGACTCAATCATGTTTTGTTGAAGGATTCTGTGTTTGGAACTTTCAGTTGGAAAACACTTTGAGTGCTGAGGTTAATGGGCTATTGTTGTGGAAGCTTGGAAGATAGGAATGCTGAGAGAAATGCAGACAATGTAGGCCTGGCTGGGACGTGTCAGAGGGAAGCAAAGACTCTATACAGGCCATTCATGTGATATTTTGGACTGAAAATCTATGTTTTCTGGTCAGCTGGGGCTGAATAATCAGCTGTGATTAACAAGAGACCAGCACTATTTCTTTGCTTTACTGGAACAATAGATGCTGATCAACTGAGACTGAAGAATCAGCTCTGATTAACAAGATGGTAACATCACTGAAGCAATTTTTTTTTTTTTTTTTTTTTTTTTTTTAACAGGAAGTATGCCTCCAAGTCAGCACACAGAAGCTGTGGTCCAGGAGAACTAGGCTGCACCTCAAATTGGAAGCCCAACTTAGCAATGTGTAAGAGTCTCCCATGTGGTACAAGCTTTGCAAGTAATACAGATAGAAGAAAGCTTTCCATGGCAGAAAGCTATTGGAGGATAGAACCACAAGGAAGGGTGATGCATAGAGTGGGTAACTGGAGTGTGAAAGAGCTATATTATAGTGTCAATAGATAGAAGACTAAGGTGGTATGGAAAGTGGCTGAGACCTAGCAGCATGTGTCAAGGTCAAGTTTTTTAAGTGAGAATGGGAAGGGCCACTGGTGAAGGTACAGCCTCAGCTGCAATGGAAAAACCAGAATGTTGGGAGTGCCAAACTATGAATGCTCAGTACAGTAGCAGCTATGGAGCCATCATGAGCCTAAGACAGCAGTGTGTGCTTCAAATGGCAGGGCTGGAAAAATGGGGCTGCCCAAGTCTTTTGGATCCCAGAAGATGATGAGTGAGTTTCAGGTGCCAGACATTGAGCTATAGAACATGGATTCACAGTATTGAATTTTGCTTTTGCTTTGACCTGGATAGATAGATAGATAGATAGATAGATAGATAGATAGATAGGATATCAAGCTGAGTACTGGAGTGTATAGAATCTGTTAGTCATAGACATAGTGGGCCATGGATTGAGTGGAGAGTTGAAAGATTGTTGAGTATTAGAGATTTAAAAGTTGGGACCAGTAAGACTTTATAGACCCCCAAGACTAATGGTTATTGCCACTGCTCTTGGTTAACTCTCTAGTACCTGACAATAAGACTCTGTTGTCAAAGATACCATATACCTGAGCTATAAAATATGGAGAAACCAAGCTGGTACTGATCTACAAGCTTCATTCTTACTGCCTAGCTTTCATAGAGCTGGAAGGTGTTACACAGACTACCAAAGGAGACAAGCTATTACCAATACTACCCAGCTATGAACTCTAACTACACTACTAAGTATCCTGTTAAGACACACCCACTGGTGGAATAGTGGCATGAATGTTATGGAAGTAACCAACCGCTGTCTAATTGGGTTTAAAACCCGCTCCATAAGATAAAAGTCATAGCACCATTATCAGGGCTAGATAGGTCAGTGGCCATAAGTGAGAACCCACCCCTATTCCAAGGAGCTATCAGCAACTGATTCAAGATGAGAAAGGGAAAGTTAGTTTTATTTAAGAATCTGGCTCCTGGTAAGTTGACCATGCTCCAGCTCCATTGGCTGGCATCACACCCATGGGTAGATGAACAACAAAAAATTGGGCTTCATGTTTTGTTTTATTTCTTAATGAGTTTATGAAGTTGAGTGTCCAGGTAAGGGAGTGGATCTGAGAAGGCTTGGAAGAGGGGATAGGTATGATCACATATGTTGTATAGAATTCTCAAAGAATTAAGAAAATCACTTTTAATTTTCAAGTTTCTGACCTTCTCACTAAATCTCGGCTCATGTACCTTAGAACTTGGGGACAGTGTTACTGTCACCGTCACTCCAAATTCCTGGAAGTTTGCCCTTGCAATTTAAAATTCAGTTACCAACAGCAACATACACGTTTTTCTGTCTGAGGGTCTTTTGAAGCCTTGAGACTTCTCTGCCTATATGTATGCTCAAGGAACTGGAAACACAAAATATTATCCCTCCATTCCCCACTCTTTCTCTCCCTGCCTCTGTCTATTTCTCTGTCTCTTATTCTCTTTCTCCTTATATCTCCCTCCTCCCTCCCTCCCTTCCTCTTTTCCTCCCTTCCCCCACAGTACACATTGAAACCTTAGCATCAAGATGGCAGTACAAAGATGTAAGTCCTTCAGGAAGTGATTAGCTTATGAGGACAAGCCTTTGGACAATGCAGTACTCCCATAAATGAGAGTGAAGGAGCTCTTGGTTCCCCTTTGCCCTCTGTCTTCCAGTATGTGAGGAAACAGTAACAGGGCACTATATTGGAAGCAGAAAGCGGGCCTTCAGACTGCTGGCAGTTTGACCTTGAACTTTCCAGCTTCTGTGACTGGTGAGCAACAGATTCCTGTTGCTTATAGATTACCCAGTCTAAGTTACTTCATTATCACAACAGAAAGCCATAGGCATGATGAGCTGCAGAGCTCTAAAGACCATGAATTAGCAGCAGAGCGAAGCTCCCGTTGCCCACGGTGGTTGCCTAGATTAGGACAGTCCTTTTCCTGGCTATTTTCCATCATTCTCTCATTGCCCCACTAATCTACTGGAGTTTTTATCTTCAAATAAATCATGCACTTGCATCATTGACTTGGTGTCTACATCAGGAAGATTCAAAAACAAAGTACAGGCCATTTGTAGTTTTTCTTAGTTTCCTATTCTCCATGAAAGAGAAAAAACACAAAGTCCACCCAGTGATAGAGCTGTGGAGGCTTAGAGCTGAGTTCCTTCTTGACAGCTAGTGCAAGCCTGAGCAAGCCTTTGTGCTGGATGGAGAGACAGCTCCTCCAACCTTCTCAACAGTGGGCAGTGGTTGACAGACAGTTGGTTTTTAAGTCTCTTCCTTCTCATCCATGAAAGGGCAGTCCTATCTGTTTTCTCTGAATGCTTCTTTTGACCACTGGGTCCAAGGAACCAGAGTGAAAATACCTTTTGACTCCAGAGGGAACTTTTCACCCAGCACTTTTGAGCTCCTGGCACATCAAGGAAGAGAGAACAAGAGAACTTGAAGGGTTTGTGTTTCCAGTGAATTCTGGGGGAATGAAATAATGATCTTGGCCCCAATAGCAAAAGACAAAATCTAATTTACATGCTCCAGGCCGTATATGGAAAAATCATTTAAACTGAAACAAGAAAAGTCCAAACTGCAAGTCAATAGTGGCTAACATCACACATCCCAGTGGTATGCGCTGGCCTCTCTTACCAGCTACACTGCTCCAGCATTCCCTGTAATTGAGTATCTTTGGCCTTCTGTTTTCTGAGAAGCTGTGTGAGTGTCAAGTCTCAAGTACCATACCGAGGGCGCCTTGTCTCAGCTCACAGGATACATTTACCCACAGCTTCTCTCCAACCATTGTCTCATTTCATGAACTTCCCATCCTTCGATAACTTCTCCTCATAGCCCAGGCCTTGGAGCTGCCCTTATTTGTAACTTCTTAATTTAGACACAACCCTGTAGAAATGTATACAATGAGCAGAGGAGAAGGTCTTATTTTAGCCAGAACTGCTGAGGCTGAGAATGGGCTGTCAGCTGAAGAGGGCCAGAGTCTCAAAGCTGATGGCCTGGGCCACCCGAGGAGTCTCTGCTTCAAATGAATAATTGACGTGCTCCATGCAGGGAGATGTTTATGGACACATTCTATGCTTCTCTGGCATCATTCTCTATGAAACCCAAGCCACCCTGGAGGTTGTAAGTAAAGCGGTATCCTAAAGATTTAAAAAGATGGACATGACCAGAAACCCCTCAGGGCCTTCACACATGCACACGTGTGCACACAAATGAATACATGTTTGCACAAACGCACACGTGCACGTGCACAAATGGGGGGGGGCTTTAAAGACAACAAGAAAAACGCGAGCACAGACCTACTTGAAGACCTAAGAGACAAGTTGGTGCAAGACCCCAAGAGCAGGTGGAAAAGAAGCCAGCCATCTGGCACTTTACCACCTCACAGTTTGTTGCAGACTATTGCCACCTCTGAATAAATTCCCATGGCTTTGAAATTCAGTGTTTATATTTGTACGCTTTTCTACTCTTGGCTGTGTGCTTCGCTCTTAAATCTCTATTAAACATAGAAAGTTCTTTGTGCAGCTCTTCCAAGACCTTCTCACTTCACCATGCCTGTAACGTCTCAGTGACTTTTATGCATTACCTCTAGGTTAAAAGTTGGATTTACTCAGTAGTTAAGTGCAAACAACTTCATAAGTATTTATGTCCTGACAACTTAATAGTCATTGGGGGAAATAGACATAAATAGAAATAAATACTATTTTATTTCATCCTTAATTATTGACTTATAGCATGTGTGCACCTGTTGGCTATTCCCTTAGTTCTCCAACCTTGGAATCAAATGGGATATAGTCTGTGCTTCTTGGTCTATTGTGGAGCTTGTGAACACCCTGTACTGTGACTTCCGATCATGTGTCTTTACTAAAACATAATCCCATTGAGACATATTGTACCATGTAACACTCAGTTGTGTGGTATCTATCAATGATAGTGCCTCCCTCGAAGGTGTTTTAAAACTGGTATCATTTCTGTGAAGTCGCTGTGGGTTGCATTTGAGTATAGTTTAAGAACTGTGGTTTGTGAAATCATTTATCCAAAACCTTCTCACATAAGTGTATGTGTGTATGTACACACATGTGTCTTTACTGTTGGAGCAAATATAAAGTCAATCATAAAAATGCTTAAGTGTGGGGATATTAAAACTAAAGGGATAATTATAGCTACTCTTTTAGGTGACAAATATTAAGAGGATATGAGCTCTAGGGATATTTTGCTTTATTTTAATCATCATATTTTTTTCTAGAGAAAAAAATAGTCTTACAACTTATTTATTTTAGTATAAGAAATAGTTACAAAGGACAATTTCAATTAAAACTACCTATGACATGTAGTCCATGTGGTCCAGTCTGGCATGGACCAAGACTGAGCAGGTCTCCTTCACTCCATCCAATCACCGATGACCACTCCTCTGCCTCTGAAGCTTTTTCCTACCTAATCACCATATGTGTCCCTGCCCACAGCAACACAGAAAGACAGCATCACCTACTCTGAACACCTACAGCCACTCCTCCCACCATGACATCTAGCCCTGTCCAGTCTAACCATCACATGCAATTTTACCCAGAAACATAGACTGCAATGGATGTGAGCATGCCCATGGGTACTTATGCATGCATGCATGAGCACACACACACACACACATACACACCTGCATGGAACCTCTCCTTTGCCCTGGGTGCCCTCTCTAACCATTGTAACACCAAAAGCCCTGCCTGGCAGACCCTAACCTTACTCCCTTCAGCCAGCTCAAGTCTCCCTCAGTCTTCTCGGTCTACTCTCCACCTCCAGCTTCCATCCAGGTATACTAGAAATGTATATTAAAAGATACAACCAATAAGCCAACTCAAGATTCCCAGATCTTCTAGATGAAAACAACAACACAACCCCCAATCAATATGAAAAATCCAGCCAATATGTCTCCCTCTCCACAAAAATAAATCATCAGTCCTATAGTAATGATCTCCAGGCAAGACAACTTAGACAAAATTCAAGACTCATAATTCAAACAAAAAGATTACAGATGTGTTCAAATAATGCAAAGAACCTAGAAAGGACACCAACAAACACTTGAATGAACCAAGACTACCCAGAAATAAGCTAACACCCCAAGCCACAAGCAGATCAATATACAAAAATAGAAATTAATAAAGAGATAGAAATATTGAAGAAACCTTAAAGTGAAATGAAAACAGAAATTAAAATTTTAACTAGTCAAATAAAAAGTTCCATGGATAATCTCATCAATAAAATAGATCAGAGGTTAGACAAAATATCTGGGCTTAAATATAAGATAGAGAAACTGGATCATTCACACAAAGAAGATGATGCATTTTTAAAAAGACAAGCATGCTAAAACAAAAATTAGTGAATTAATCTCATTCACAATAGTCACACAAAACAATAAAAACCTGTGAATAAACGTAACAAAAGAGATGAAGGATGTCCTCAACAAGGGTCAAGACACAGAAGGAAAAAATAAAGGAAGGCAGCAGAAGATGAAAAAAAGTGCCACAGATCAGAAAATTAATAATGTGAAAACAGTCATCCTGCCAGATGCAACCCACAAATGAAATACCTTCCCAAGTAAGATTCCAATGATTCCTTATAGACATAGAAGAAAATCTTACAATGATGTGGAAACACAAAGAAACAAAGGTAGATAAAGCAACTTTGGACACTCTGTACCAAGTGAGGTACCACCATACCTAAGTCCAAGTTATACATAGAGACACAGTAATAAAAGCAGCAGTATTATGCCACCAAACAGACACATAGAAAGGAAAGGAAAAGAAATCCGAGATATAAATCCACAGAACTCCAGCTTCATGTGCAAAAAAAGAACATCTTTAACAAACGAAGCTGAGAAGCCTGGGTATCAACATGCAGAAGAATCACAGTAGCTCTCTACCCCTTAAAGTTATAAAACTCAACTCCAAATGGAACAAAACACAAAATATCAGGCTCAGTCCCTTGATGCTGCTGGAGGAGAAGGTAAGGACCACACTTTCACAGGCAGGCATAGGCACAGATTCTGCATAAGACCCTCACACACAAGAAATAGGGCCAGCAATCAACATATGGGATCTCATGAAACCAAAATGCTTCTCTATAGCAGAGAAAACTGTTAATTGAGGGAAGAGGCTGCCAAGAGGACGGGAGAAAATATTTGCCAGCTATACATCTGATAGACAGTAACTAGAATATACAAGGGACTCAAAAAACTAAACTCCAAGAAAACAAACAACCCAATTAGAAAAACGGGCTGTGGAACTGAACAGAGGGTTCTCTGAAGTAGAGATACAAATGGTTAGGAAACATTTTTCAAAGTTTTCAATATCTGAAGTCATCACAGAAATGTAGAGTAAAACTAGTTTCAAGATTCTGTCTCACACAAGTCAAAATGACCATCAGAATACAAGTGATAAAACATGCCACCTATATATGGGTAAAGAATAACCCCTATACACTGCTGATGGGAGCACATGCTGATGGAGATGAACATGGAAGTTCCTTAAAAGAAACAGAACTACCATACAACCCAACCTTACCACTCCTTTGTATGCACCCAAAGGAATTTATATCCTACAGGTACACTTGCTATTCATGTTCATTGCAGCTCTACTTACAAGAAATAGAAAACAAAATAAATGTAAATATCCATCAGTTGATGGGTGGATAATGAAAGTGTGGAATACACACAATGAAATTATATTCAGCTATAAATAAAAATGAAATTTACAGGTGAATGGGTGAAATTGAATGAGATTACAGTGAGTAAGTTAAACCAGGCTCATAAAGACAAACACCACATGTTCTCTCAAACATGGAGATTCTAGCATTAACTCTTTAGTTTTGTGTGATTAATTTGGGTTATCTTTGGAAGCCAAGAGACTAGAACAAGGCATTGGGGAGATTTTCTTTAAGGGACTGGGGTGTCACATAGGTAAAATTAGGGTAGATTGGGGGGGGATTCTGGTTGTGGAAAAGTTCAAACAGGAAAGGGAGTCGGGGAATGGGGAGATGAAGAAGAGGGCAGGAGATAGTCAATCTAAATAAATTAGCTATGAAAAAGCCACTTGAAAACCAATCTGGTTACCTAAGTTTTAAAGAGTTTGGAGCCAAACACACCATAAAACTATAATAATGCTGACCCTAGAAGTAATGAGTCCCTAAACAAAAAAGTAGTGACAGATAAGAAATACCCCATAATAACTGTTGGCCAGCAATGACCCAGAATGCCACAAAACAACAGAGGCTCTTGCCATTCCACCATCACCACTATGACCTTATTTCTAAAATCACCACACACCATGGATGCAAGATATAGAGAAATCAAGCTGAAACTAAGCTGGGAACTGTGCACTGCTGCCTAGCCTATAGAGTGCCTGCACTATTCAGAGTGCTGGGAGAGTAAGGGACCAGCTTGCTTACCCAGCTGTGAACTCTCTGAGCTACAATACTGTGGTGGTTTGAATACGCTTGGCCCAGGGAGTGGCACTATTAGGAGGTGTGGTCTTGTTAGAGTGAATGTAGCCTTGTTGGAGAAGGTGTGGTGACCTTGTTGGAGGAAGTGTGTCACTGTGGGGGTGGGCAATGAAACCCTCCTCCTAACCACATGGGAGTCAATCTTCTAGTGGCCTTCAGATGAAGATGTAGCTCTGAGCTCCTCCTGCACCATGCCTGCCTAGATACTGCCACGTTCCAGCCTTGATGATAATGGACTGAACCTCTGAACCTGTAAGCTAGCCCCAATTAAATGTTGTCTTAGACGAGTTGCCTTGGTCATGGTGTCTGTTCACAGCAGTAAAATCTAAGCTAAGACAAACACCAACTTTCCAGGCAAGATATACCCACGGCTGCATCAATGGCACGACTATAGTGGAGGTAACCAATGACTCTATAATTATCTGAGGACCATTCTACAAGAGACAACACATGTTGACTACTATAAACCTGATAAAATTCTCCTGACTGAAAAGTTTGGGCCACCAGAGAGGGAATCAACTATGGCTCTTTAGATGAACTGGCATAGAACAAAAATTGCCTTTTAAATATCTATGTGTATATGCACAAAGAAAGGCTACTTTTAAACTCACTAGGCTCACCAACAGTGCATAAGCAAGAGTAGAAAGAATGTAAGAGCCAGAAGACAGGGAGAGGTTTGTAAGATGCCATCTTCCAAGCATGACACTGCCATGGCAATCATGAGCACACAACAGCGGTGTTCGCTGGCACTGGGCCTGAATGAACTGGACCTGCCCAATAATCAGCTATGATGGGAAGGCACTCATGAGCTCTACCACTTACTACTGAACTATGGCAACTAAAGATCCTGGGAAACAGGGAGGCACAGTATCTATGTATGTAAGTAACCACTGGTGTTCCCTCCAAGCTCTAAGAGGTAGTTTCAAACCTAGGATCACACCGATGGCCCTACTAAACTCTATAGGACACAAAACAAAAGACATGCATATAGTAAAGAGATTTCTATGGAAGAAGTAGGGCTGATGGGGTGAGAGGGATGAGGGGGGAATCAAAATGCATTATAAACCTGTATGAAATGTCAAAGATCAAATTTATTATGAAAAATAACATTTTACTTATAGCAACATCAAAATGGAATTGAACCCTGGGCAGAAATATCAGTCCCAAGCTTCAGTGAAGGGGATGTAGTTTTCGAAGGAGCCAGCCAGGAACTGTGGAGACCCCATGGATGCATGCCTCTCCTCACTCACAGATTTATAACAGCATGTTCCTTTTCCAGATCATTCCTTCCTTTCTCGTTTCCTACCATAGAATATCTCAAGGGGTGACAGTCAGTCAGTATCACCTGTTGCCCTTTTCAAAACTGAACCAATCTCATCACCTACCCGGCCCACATTCTATTCCCCTTACCATTTCACACTGAGTAAGAGAATATCTCTTTGGTGGCTAGGCTCTGTGGCTTTCAGGCTCCCTGCCAAAGACTACATTTCCCAGCCTTCTTTTTACCTGATGTGGAGCCCACCAATGACTAAAAGGGGTGAATAATTCAGTTCTAAGTTCAGATCCAGGAAAGACACATACACACACATTTTATAATCAAACAGGACTGCCCACCCTCATTCAGTTCCTTTATTCCAGCTATCACTCTGTGTCTTTGTGCAGCCATATCTTTTGGCTAGAAATTCTTTGTGGGAATGGATCTAGAGGTAAGAAGTAGGAGCTGCACTCCATGAGAGATGACAGAGGAGAGTCACAGAATGAGAAAGTGTGAGAAAGAAGAGCCAGGGCCGAAATCACTAATTTAAAAATGAGTAGAAATGAGAAACAACAGTAAGTGGTATATAAAATCACCAGGATGCAGCCTTTAGTAGTGGTTCTATTGTGTAAGCTCTGTGTTAGCCTAGTATTAACACCATTGCCTTCTCCTAACCAACTATGAAGAATCTCAAGAGTAAAAGGATAACTGCCCTAAGGTCCTAAGATTTGAGAGCTTATCCCCTGAGCTCAGGGATAGGTCTGAGAAACATAGATACTGATCCTATCTCAAATATCCTTCAAGTTGGTGGTCATCATCCATCAGTGCATAAGGCCAGGTAGATGAGAACTAAGGTTCAGAACTCCCTCAATACTGAAAGTCCACAAGATACTCAGATCTGAAAGATGAGGAAAGACAATCGGTGCAGGCAGAAAGGAAACGATCTCATAGACAGAGCCAGCCTGGGGTTTCATCCTCTCTTTGGCCAACTGAGTCTCCTTCTGTGTGCTAATGTCCAATTGTGCAGAGGCCAATGAGAAACCATCTTATCCTCAAGAAGAAACTAAAAGTTTTACTCTGTTTTGACCCTCACATAGCTATTAACTTTTCAGAACAGGACTCAGGGGAACTTTGAGCTGTAGAACATTCAACAATCAAGAGCCTCCATGGAAATCTGGACGCATACCACCTTGGCCCACAGTAGGAGAGTCAGACAAGGGCCCTCCACCCTGTTTCCCAGGCCTCCTCTGACTGCACACTCTGACAGTCATTCAGCTTCCGGGTACTGTTGTCCCAGCCTTGTTGAAGGCTGTACACTTTTGAATAATTTATTCCACATGTTTATTTGTTGGTGCTGCCAGAGGCACATGTCGTAAATGTTTCAATGCTTTAACTTTTGATGAGCTTTCTTTAGAAATTACTGTCCCCAGGGTGGTACACAGAACAATAAATTAACACTCATCCATGTGCCTCCTCCTGGCCCAGGTCCCCTTAGTTTCAGTGTTCCTCATAAAATATTCATGGCCTAGGACAACACAGGTAGTGCCAGGCAGGGCTGGGGGATAAGTCTCACATCCACACTGAGTACATATTTGGGTGACAAGCTTTAGAAGGTAACTCCTGCACCTAGTTAAATAGGATTTTGTTTTAAAGTCCCCCCTCCCCACACCCACTCTCTTCTCTCTCTGTGTCACTTACACAAAATATGTAACTGCTCAATGGCTTAGGAATGGTCTGAATAAATGACTCTTTAATGTATCCATTCATAATGTTAGTGGTGAGCATTCATGTGTTTTTACCAAATATTTAACTCTCTAGTTTCTAATAATTTACCTTGGCGCCCAGGCAGATCAACATATTGACTGATCTTTCATACCAGTACTCTAAGATATGCTCTCAGACCCACCCTTTCTGTGATACCCAGCCCCCTCACCCCACTGCATGCATCTCTGTTCCCTGATGGAGGGTATTGATTTCTAAAACCCACAATCCCCAGAATGACCTCTTGATTGACCTTTGGTTATATTGTTCTAATGGGAGGTCCTGGCAGAAACTGGAGCCTTGGGGATTTTGAGGTATCTCTCCCCAGTGTTCTATCTGCTTTAAACTGTGCCTTCATAGGGGCTGCTCTCCCTGCAAGGTTCTAGTTCTCAATGGCTGGTCATGACTCCAGGTTCTGATGGTACCAGCCCACTTTTTGTCCTTCCAGCAGGAAGTGGTGGCCACTCCCAACTCTTTCCTTGCCTCAGTGTTCCCTATTTGCCTCAGCACCACTTCTAACACCTTTATAATTAGTCCCTTGTGTTATGGTCCTCTCCACTGCTTTATGTAGAATGAGCTGCTTTTAGACTATATTAGAATATAAAGTTTATTTAAGAAAAGGATACATAGGCTAGAATTAGAAGGCCTTGGATGAACTCTTATCCAATTTTAATGCCATGAAAGTTATATAATAAGTAATCTAATTTTTAAGGTGATGAGCTGATGAGCAACTGCATCATGGCACCATGAACAAAGACAATCACCAACTCTCAGAAGGGCGGAGGCACTAAAGCCCAATTGATAAAAGTGTCAAAGGAGACCCAATTGAGGGGTTGTACTGCAAGGTGACAGTGTTGTCATCAGTCCAGGTTCTGACTTGGAATGTGCTAACCTCTTGGTCTCACCATGTTAGCCCTCCTCAAAAAGGATATATAGTTAACACTTTATTACAAACGGACATGTCATTTCAAATGAGAGTCATCATAATATCATGTTCATTGTTGTTGGTGAAATGTGTAGTTTTTATTAATCAATGAATATAGCTAACAATGTACTTATAGATAAAAGATAATTTTTTTTCTTGTAAGATCAAGGAAAAGAGAATTGCATTCTTACTATTTTTATCCAACACCATATAGATATGTGGAATAGATCTGACTAACTAGATATAAATTCATTTTCTTTATAATAGGTTAATTTTTATGAGAATATCAAAACAACTCAATAAGTAAAATATTCCTTTAATAGACAACAGAGTATTTATATGAAAGAAATTCATTTGTATTCTCTATATCACATACAAAAATTAACTCAAATGTTCATAAACCTATGTATGTATAAGGGTTAGAACTTAAAAATTCTTCATGACATTGAACTAGGCAATATTTTTAAAATATGGAACATTTTATGAATCTGTGTACCTTCTTAGCACAAAGGTCACGCTAATCTTCTCAATATCATTCCAATTTTAGAGTGTGTATTGCTGAAGTGAGCACTAGACAATGATTTCTTACACAATGATACAAAAGTATAATTGACATAAGAAAACATAGGTAACTTGTGATTCCAATAGTAAAATCAATAAACTAAAACATAAACGCATATAAACTACATTATTTGATATAGGACTACCATTCTGAATATACAAAAAACCATATGATTTTATAGAAAACCCAATTAACATAATTTTTAAATAGGGGGAGGATTTAACCAGACAGTTTTCTAAAGAAGCCATAGAAATGACCAATCGCATAGAAGCAGAAGTTCTGCATCATTCTTCATTAAGGAAATGTGAATTAAGACAGAAATGAAGTACCACTTCCTATCAGTATGGTGAATAAAGTTAAAGCACATATGGTAAGTGTATGATGTAGAAATGCCATAGCCAGTTACCACAGGTTGGAATATATAAAATGATGCATCCACCTTAGGAAATAACATCTTCAAAATATCAAACACAAACTTACATACTACCCAGTAATCCTGTCTTAGATATATATACATACATATAAAAGTATAAATGCATAGCTAAATAAAAATCAGACACTGATCTTCAGAGAATGACTATTTATAATTAATTGGAAAAATAAAGACCACTCAAACATTTATTAACCAATAGACGGATAAATAAAATGAACAAATGCCAAGCATAGGAAACCATTTAGCAATAAAAGCAAATGAGATGCTGATATAAGCTATGATGTGGGTCACTTTCCCAAGTGAGAAGCTAAACAAATGTTAAGCAATTCCATTTGCAGGAAACTCCAGAAGAACAGATCTCAAGACACTGACAAAAACGTTAATTATTTTCCACAGCTTAGCAACTGGGTAGAGGGATATATATATATATATATATATATATATATATATATATATATATATATATATATATTTTTTTTTTTTTTAAGTTTATTCAAGGTTTTGTTTTGTTTCGTGGTTCTTTGCTTTGCAGTGCTGAGGAGTGAACCTTAGAACTTGTACATTTTAGACAAGCATTCCACTGAGTTCTATCCCCGGCTGGGTACAGGATTTCTAGTTGGAACAACAAAACTGCTTTGAAGATGTATTGTGGGGAACAGCTGCAGAAATCTAAGGTGGTACTGAAAGTTACTGAACTGTATGGGTAAGTATTAAGCTATGCTTTGTTTTCTGGTAGTTAAAGACTAGGTCTCCTGCAGCTCAGGCTGACCTGGAGCTCATTAAACACTGGAGGAAGGTGACCCCCAACTCCTAATCCTCCTGCCTCTGCCTCCGAAATGCTCTGTGTCAGTAGGTCTAGATCAAACCAGGGTTTGATAGTATGAGAGTTAAATCTCAATTTTAAATGTACATGATATACTCAAATTTCTTAAAGGAAGAAAAAAAGCAATGGGCCTTTGAGTTAAAACAGAATCAATGGCTGGCTCCCCAACAAATGGCTGTGTGTTCTTGGAAAGTTTCCTGTGCCAATCTGAGCCTCAGTGAACAGTAGTGTTTTTAGCACTCCAGAAGAAGGTGAGTATGGACAAAAGATGGAGTCTCAGGGTAGCTGTGAAGTGGGTATCCAGGTAAACCACTGGGGTAAGAGAAGGGTATCCAGGTATCCAAGCCCAGCTAGACCTTGGTTCTTAACTCCAGTCTGCTACTCAAATGCCTGTCATAGCACCCCATACTCCTTGATGTCCTAGTGCATGTTTTGCAGTGAGGACTGACCACAAAGACTCTTCCCTCCAGACAATATCAATATTCCATCAGATATCAATGCAGCAACATGTCCACCATTACTACCACCCATCAATGGTTAGATTTATAGCAAAGGAAGAAGCATTTACAATATTACCAGAATTAAAAGAACATGAGAAGAATCCTACACTCAAGCACAGGCCATGTGTATCTCACATTGCGCATTGGGTAACTCACTTCCTCCCATTGCCCATAAGGCATTATTAGACTTTGCATTCTCAACAGGGTAGTGAATAGAAATGCTGAATGCTACAACATAAACATATGCATCATTCATAATGCATTCAGATGTTTTTTAATTATTCATAGTTCCCGAAAGTCAGTTGACCTATCATGCATATATATTCAAGCAATATTTATATTAGAACCACAGCCCCACTGTCCACAATTCCAGCTCATTGGTGTTCCCGTCTATGGAATTAAAATTAAATGAGTCAGGGCTGGAAAGATGGCTCCGCAGTTAAGAGCACTTCCTGTTCTTCCAGAGGAACCAAGTTTGATTCCCAACACCCACATTAGGCAGTTCACAACCACCTGTAATGCCAGCTCCAGGAAGATCAGACTTCCCTGGCCTGTGAAGGCACATCCACATCTTATTAAAATAATAAGAAATTGTTTTTAAAAATTAAATGAGCCATTGGTTCAATAAAAGCTATATGTAACTTCCATAAAATTATTCGTTGTATATTGTTCTATGGTGAGAAAGAAAGGTGCACTGAGTTGCTGAAGCTGAGAGAATGATGCCTTGTGATGAAGGTGGCAGTGCCGGTTAGTCTTCTGAGACCAAATGAAGGTGGCAGTGCCGGTTAGTCTTCTGAGACCAAATTCACTATTCTCCAAATAATTGGTGTTGTTAGGCTTTCTTTTAGTATAAAGAAGGGGGAAAAACAAACTCCCCCACCCCTTCTATTTAAGTCTTATTTTCTCTCTCTCTTTTTTAATGCTAGTATTCTGGGCTCAAAAACACCACATTCTTCTGTTTTGGTATTTGCATAAATTTGCATGTTAACATGAATGGTTGCAACTTAAAGAATATAAAATATAATGAAATTTGAATTTATGTCCAGGATGAAGAAAAGACACATTGAAAAACAACAGATTTTTCACTCCTGTTGATTTTTTCCCCCAAGAAATCAGATTTAGGAAAGATATAAACACAGGCTCTTGATTTAAAAGCAGGGTGGCACTCAGAAACAGGTACTGCCAAGGAGGACTCCCCCCTCCGGGGACACACAGACACACAGACAGACACACACACTCACACACCAAGTGTATTTACAAATCACAGCACTTCCTTAAGTTTGGAAAGAGAACATGCTTAGCGTTGCAATCCTCCTGTGGCCCACCCAGAAGAATGAAATGTATGAACATCTAACTAACTTAAGCAAATGCAGGCATGCATTTGCTTCTGTGAGTCCTAAGAACCATTTTCTGCTTTAGCCTTTGATTTCCCCAGTGCATTCAGGGGATAGTGTGGCATGGTGGTTAAATGCAGAGGCAACGGTTAGAACATGGTGGTTAAATGCAGAGGCAACGGTTAGAACTCCTGGCAAAGCCACATTTATTGGCTGTGAGACTCATCAGCTCTCCTTTTCATATCACTTACCAGCCCTGTAGACCTTTCACGAGAATAAATATAAAGACAGCACACTTAAGACAGTGGCTGGTGAGGAATAAGGATCCAGGGAGGATGTAGTGGTAATGTAGTGGGGACTTAGGAAATGCTGTCCACAGGACAGCCTTGAGATGGGTTTTCTCTTCTCTGATATGCTCTCCCATTTTGTCCACACAGTACCACAAGGACCTCAGTGGATCTATTACCATGACAACCTGTTCCCCAGGGACTCTGGCTACAGGAGGATTACAGACATCAAGCACTCATTCCATCCTGTGCAAGGTCACTCTTTTCATCCCTAAGGTTCCCAAATAGCACAACAGACACTAACAACAGAAAAGGCTATGAGCGGCGCCTCTCACCTCATCATCCTCAGATGAAGTCACTTCCAGCTTCTGAACCGAGGTCTTGCCGCTCTCCTTTAACAGTTTCTCTCGTACTTTGGTTTCATATTCAGGCCGGGAGTGTTCCTACACCACAGAGTCAGTAAACAGAGTTAGTAAACAGGAAGAAGGGTGGCTGAGGCCTGTGAATCAGAACCAGACACCACAAATACATCGAACTGGGTTTAGGAATGGACACTATCGGACATGAATTGCCACATGACACAATTACAAGGAATCTATACCGGAGACACAAATGTCGCAAGGAGAGATGAGACACAGTACACTTATTGTCACACTGAGAACCAAACCTGGGAACGTTCCTGGGATTGGTGCCGGTGTTGAAAAAGGAGAGAGAAGATGTTAACCAGAAAGCTGATACAACCAGAAGCTACATGTTTTGCAGAACAGTATGACAAAGGCAGGAGACCCTATCCTTATGCCTCAAGTTCACCTACAAAGAACCCAGTCCCTGATAGAAAATGTTGTGCCCCACTGCTGGGAGTTTGACAAAGCAACAATGCTTCTCTGTGCCGTGATTCTGCAGGCTAAAATGATAGCCAATAATATCAAAGTCAAGATGGCCATGGGGAGGTGGGAGGTATCTTAAAATACATTGTCTGGACCTGTCTGGGACAACATAGATGATCAATTCATTAGTGAACACAGCAGCATGCAAATACTCAAGAGATATCACTAAGCTATTCTGCCAGTCCAGCCTGCAGTGTCAATCACCAGGCACAGGAAAGAGCTCCCAGGGAATCAAGAGGAAGATTATCAAATCAAATCGCTTCGCAGACACAGCTCACTTCAAACAAGACTTAGCTAGGCCCTCCCACAATGGCTAGCTCCAAGATGAATTCCGAAGGCATGAGGATTTCGTGATCTTGTCCACTTTCTGATGTTCTCTAAGTACAGATTCAGGAGCAGAGCATTGTGCTGTTTGGACAGCACATACTTCTTTGTTACCACCCATATGTCAGAGACACTAGAGGCCAACTTGCTAGATACCTTACTGGCCTCCAGTTTCCTAACAAACTGTGATATCGGAGAAACTGTTCAAGTGATCAAGGAGCATAGCATCATGGTAGACAATGCTATTAAAGTGACTTTTCAGGGCCTCCCCCATCACAGTCTTCAAAGGCGCGCCAGACTCATCACTTCCAGGAGTCCTCTAACTACTGCAATGAGTCTAGCCAAGTTCTACAAATTCCTACAATTGTATAGCTTATGTCTCACATTTTGACCTCTCCCTCTGGCTAGACCCACGCAAGTGTCTTTCTCTTCTGAAGAATTGGCAGTCTGTTTTTATATTCTTTGGTTTCTCACAGTGACTGGTACCATGCAGAGCACGTGGACGTCTCTAACTGTACCTGAGGTCCACATCCCACTCTCCAACACAGTATTTCCCAAGGTGCACTCCAAGAGTTCTAGGATAATGTGTCCCAAGAAATCATCCTCCTGAGACTCTCCATAAGAATACTGAAAGTTCTAGAAAGAGCTCTGGTAAAGACACTTCTCCAATATTCTTGAGCTCACCATTTCCCACAGAACAGCCCTGACAGCAACAATTAGGAGTCTGGTGGAATACTTTGGGAAATGTGGGCTGAAGTTTTCCACCATGGCTGCTGACATCCCTTCACTTTGCTTCTTCATTACTCCAATGGAGGGTCAGAATTAAAAGCTGCAGCAGCATCTGCTGAGTGACATAATGTGTATCCTAACCCTGGTCAAGTCACAGGAGCTTTTCTCCTCGTGTGTCCTGTAAAGGGATCAAGGGAAAGTCCTGGGCTCCTTCATGATGCCCAGCAGGATGATTCCAACCCATCTCTTGATTCACAACAGTTGTGGCTGTGGCCCACCTCACCCCAATTCAAATCACATTTTTCTACTTAGAAGTCCAGCCTTTTGGCCAGTTGTCCTTTACTCAGCTGAGGCAGATCACACAAGAATCTCCCTGTTTGCACCCAAGCACACTTGATGAGGTGATAGACTCCCTCAAAAGCTAAGAAAATGAACTTACGGGCAGATCAGAACTGAACCCATCCAGCCATAGGCAGATCAACATAACAGGCCTTAACAATAAACTCCATAGATGCAGATCTGATGCCAAATTCCACAAATATGCAGTCTTTCCAGAAGCTGTTTCCATCTGGAAGCCTCCTCTGAAGTTGGCCTAAACAAAGGCTTCAAGCCAGACTCACATGGGACTTGGGTGATCTGAGGTCAGTTAGGACAGAAGCATGGTACATTAGACCCAAAGGCATCCTTCAGTCCTTTGGTGCTCAACACAAGGACTCCCCTCTCCCCCACCCCACCCCTCCCCACACACACTGCTTCCCAGGGGACAGGGATAAGCAATCAGTGCCCATCCTGATTTAGCCACTGGGTTAGTACTGTTCTGGGTTTTAGTGATTTGGTTGAGTTTTGGTTTTCTTATTTTGGTGTGTGTGTGTGTGTGTGTGTGTGTGTGTGTGTGTGTGTGTGTGTGTGTGTTGTTTTTGTTTTTGTTTTTGCTGTTGCTGTTGTTGCTGCTGTTTTGTTTGTTCCTTACTGGCTCCTCATCCCTGGCTGCCTCCTCCAGTTACCAGGCCTTTCTAGGCATCTTGCCATTTCTGATCTGTATCCCTAGCTTTCAAAATCAGAGCCATGATTCCTTATTTCTTCTTGCTTTCTTTCTTACCCTCATTCCCTCTTTGACATTAAAATTCATCAAATCTTCAAACCCATGGTTTTTTCATTATAGAGATTCATTCACCAAGTTCTTCAACATGGACCCAGCAAGCATCTCCATGCCTGGATCTCCTTTCCAGACACTGAGGCTGAAGGCTGATTTTTTATACAAGGGCTCTCCTTCCATGGTGCCTATCTTTTAGTAAATTAAATATCAGGAAGTAATTAACAATACTAGGTACAGATAAGCAAGACAGAAAGAATAAAGCAGGTTGAATGGGACATTAGAGAAAGTCAAGCTAAGGAAGGTAGCATCCCATTAGGACCATAAAAAAGAAAGAAACAAACAAAGGAAAGGGGAGAGAGAGAGAGAGAGAGAGAGAGAGAGAGAGAGAGAGAGAGAGAGAGAGGGAAATGGAGGGAGGGAGGGAGGGATGAAGGGAGAATGGAATGGAATGGAATGGAATGGAATGGAATGGAATGGAATGGAATGGAATAAAACAGGCTACATGGAAATTAGAGGAAAGCCTTCTGTGTGAACAGTCACTGAAAAGAAAAAAATGAGCTTGGGACAGAATACAGGCCTGATTGCCAGGAAGGTCTCCACAAGGATAATGATATGAGCTGAGAACTGAACAGATGACAGAGGATCCTGTTTTCTATACAATGGGGAGTCACTGAGAACATTTAAGGCTTGGTATGGCAGGTGAGCAGTCAGAGAAAGATGGATGGGCAAGACATCCGCATTCCTCAGAATACTCGGCTTTATGTGATAAAAGCAAGAAAGGACACTGAAATAATGATTCTACATCAAAGCCAAAGACACTAGAGGTCTGGTGGACCTCTCTGCAACAAAGGTACACTGGACCCAAAGGCATCCTTAGTCCATTTGTGCTGTCTGTACTGTACTGTACTGTACTGTACTGTTTGTGCTGTCTGTACTGTAGGTTCTGAACTAGCCCTAGGGACTGGCTACACACCCACCTCCTGGCCCTCATAAAAAAACAAATTCCACCATTTACCTATTTGTATCACAATTTATATGCTGGACCTGTGCCAGCTTGCTTATTCCACTCCTACATGTTGAGAACACCCCACGTAGGAGACACAGAGGCAAATGGGCTACAGTGTGTGTGTGTGTGTGTGTGTGTGTGTGTGTGTGTGTGCATATGCTCCAACCTTCTCCCAGAGCAGGTGCGTGTTTCCTGGAGAAGACCACAGGGAGAAAGAGCACCTTGAGAGAATTCCTGAACCTGGGAGCTGGGAGAAGGCATCTGGTTAAAGCACAAAACATTGCTGGGCTTCTAAGACACCTTCCTTCCTCCAACACCCAACTAACTAATACCCACATCGCTCCTGTCACTCACAGCATAAGTTAAACATGCTCCAATATACAGTTATTTGTATAAACCCCAGGACTCCTATGCCAGTCACACACACCTTACTTAGGTGTCCTCCAGTCCTTCCCAGCAGACACATATAAACAATCAATTCCTATCCTCATCTGGCCACTGGATGGTATTAGTTCCTTTGTGCCCCATCGGCTCCTCATCCCTGGCTCCTCCACCATTGGTTGGGCCTTTCTAAGCATCTTTCCATTTCTGATCTATACTCCCAGCTTCCTAGGTCAGGCTCATGATTGCTGATTCCTTCTTGGGGGTGCCTCTTATTCCCTCTTTTGCCCATTAAAATTTGGCAAGTCTTCAAATCCCAGATTTTTCTTTACAAGATTTTCTGTTTGGTGAATGAAATAAGGGCCAAGCAAATCTCCTGCTACTGAGCTACATCCCAGCACTCAATAATCACAGACATTTTTATTAATTACTTTATTTATTTACATCCCAAATATTGCCCCCTTCTAGGTCCCCCCTCTCATAGTTCTTCCCTTAAATCCCTCCCCTTCATCTCTGAGAGGGTGCCCTCCAGTATCCCCCTACCCTGGGACACCAAGTGTCCCCAGGATTAGGTGCATCCTCTCCCACTGAGGACAGACAAGATAGTCCTCTGCTACATATGTGCCAGGGACCTCCCACCAGCCCATGTATGTTCTTTGGTGGCTCAGTCTCTGGGAGCTCCCAGGGCTCCAAGATAGTTGACACTGTTCATCTTCCTATGAGGTTGTCATCCCTTACAATTCCCTCAATTCTTCACCTAATTCTTCCATGGGAGTCCCCGATATGAAGTCCCCATTCCTTGAAGAACGTTCTGCTGTATAATACTCTGGCCTCTACCCTATATATTTACAGACCAAGCAACATCCTGTTGAATGTAACCCTTTGCAGCTCAGGAACTAAGCTCCATGTTCTATACGCAAGCTTGGAAATAGTACATGGCTAAGGCCTAAGTTCAAAGCTGAGTGGAGAGTTTAGGTGCACTCAAATCATAGACCAACATAAGAATGTGTTGAAGACAAAGCTGAGCCTGACTTCCCTTCCCCTCATTTACACTGGCCCCAGGCAGCACATATGTGAGGCACAGGAAGGACCTCACACAGAAGCCCCACTAGAAGCATTTCCTGTGTCACAGCAAACCCAACCTCGGCCAGGTCCCACTTAACCTGCACAGAAGTTCCTCTCTCATGTGTCTCCCAGAAAGTTGCAGTGGCTTTTTGAGTTAATCAGAGAACAGGAAACTTGGCTACAGAAAAAGAAGAGTAAAACCTGATCCCACTCCTACTGGGGGCTTAGAGCAGGGATTTCAAAGACACTGCACTAACACTGATGCCTTTCTGTGTGCAAGCATGTCTGTGTGTCCTCTCCAAGGGAGAGCCAGCTTGTCTGTGGCTCACATAGGTTCCATGTGGCAGGATGCTGCTTCTCCTCTCCTTTGGAGACATCTCAGCGCTTGGCATTAGGGGTATAAGAAGTCTTTACACCCACCTCCCCATACCCAACCACATCTTCCTTTACCCTCCTTTCTTCCCTCTCTCTCCTCTCCCTCTCTGATTCCTTATTTATGCTTTGAAATCAAGAAGGACTAATAGAATGACTGTGTCCCGACTGGATCTCCCACAACTAACTTCTACAGTTCTTTCTGTTGGAAACACATCAGTCAGTGATCTCTGGAAATTACAATCGGCTCTGCTATTCTTTGCTGCCTATCTCCCAGCTAATTTTAATCTCTGGGGGTGGGGGGGGGAGGCGCAATCTATATGCATAGTTTACCTTTGCTGCAGAGTCAGTGATCGTACTGATACCAGATCTGGTGCTTAGCAGGAAGGATTGGAATGAGGTGAGTTCATTTACACATATCCAAGCATGGAATGCAGTAGGAGAGGGTACAGGCTGTTCCAACCCCCCGTTTTTTATTTTAAATTTTCTTTTTAATTTATATCTATGGGTGTTTCGCCTGCACAAGTATCTCTATGCTACATCTATGTCTGGTGCCCATGGAGGCCAGAAGAGTCAGATCTACTATAACTAGCACTACTGATGGTCACGGGCTGCCACATAGGTGATAGGAATCGAACTCAGTAAGAGTACCTAGTGCTCTTCAACACCAAGGCATGTCTCCAGACCTTGAAAGCCCATTTCAGGCAGGGAAAAGCTATATTAACATACACCTCCCTTTAGAGCACTTAATCAACATGCCCTGGATTGGTAGGTTCCATTCCACGGGCTGCCTGTACCACACAGCCCCTGCCACTTCTCAGACCATCTGTTCAAAGGCAAGTTGACTAATTATAGCATTAAAGATATGAAATGATAACATGCTACAGACTTGGGGCAACATGGGCTTGAAAACAAAACTAAATTGGAAACTTCACTTATTTTCTCTTAAAATATCAGGGCCTTACTGTAAGAGCCCAAGGCAAAGCATGTCAGTCATCATGGGACAGTAAGGAGAAGGATTATTCTCCAGGAGCCACCATAACACCTATGGCTAGCCCCCCATGTGAGTTCCCACACAGTGAAATGGTCCCTGGACCTTCCAGGTGTAGTCCCTCACTCTTACCTAAAGCACCCAGGGTACCAGAAATTCTATCTGATACTCACGTTTGTTGTTTACCCTATGAGCAACACCCAGGACTAGTAACCCTTGCAAATTTAGCTCATGAGAACCATGACTAATTTTCATGAGCTAATTTTCAAAAGAGCTGTAAAGGAAGGCTTACTTTTTAACATGCCTTAAATATCATCTACTCACAAAAAATTAAGCTTTGAAGGAATCTACCCTTTGCCCTTGGCTCATTTTCTCAGTTCACACAGTCTACTGAATCCTCACAAAGTCACTTAGTGGGTCTTTCTTTATTAGTTGCCCTAGCAACCTTCATCCATACCTCTCAAACCTCCCTACCTTGATGTTCTATAGGCTCACGGGCATTCTGACATGTCCCAGCTCTAAACCAACGATGCCCTCTTCTCTGGCTTCATGGTCTCAGTGTTACTTGCTGCCACTTGATTGTGAAGCCTGTGCCATCTCTTCTTCTAAAGTAGGCTACTGGGCTCTCTTACCTTCTCCAAACCCTAGCCCTTAACAACTCAAGGAAAGACAAAGCATTTCAACTCCCCATGGTGCATATAAACCATGACATAGCCAACAAACCATGTGAAACCAAGCCAGTGACAGGTGATGGCGAACTGTATGTGACTGCCCCACTATGTATCATTTAGTTCTAGATTAAAGAGAATTAAGGGCCCAGGGAAGTGGGCAAGAAGACTCACTTCTTCCTCTTCTATCCCAGTCAGGTCCCAAAAGTAGCCCAACCGCATCTGGAGTCTCTTCCAGTTTTCCAGAAACATGGTAGCTTAAAAAGAAGAAAAACAATCAATTATTTTTGAATTGTAGATTCTGTGTAGTCTTTTTTTTATTTTTTTTCTATTGGATATTTTATTTACATTTTGGATGTGATCCCTTTCCCTGTTCCTCACCCCCAGGAACCCCCTAACCCATCCCCCCCCTCCGCCTGCTTCTATGAGGATGTGCCCCCCACCCATCCACTCACTCCCACATCTCCACCCACGAATTCCCCCACACTGGGCATCCAGCCTTTATGGGACCAAGGATCCCACCTATGCCCGACAAGGCCATCCTTCCCTGCATATACAGCTGGAGCCATGGGTCCCTCCCTATGTGCTCCTAGGCTGGTGGTTTAGACCCTGGGAGCTCTGATTGGTTGATATTGTTGCTCTCCCAGGGAGCTGCAAACCCTTTCAGCTCCTTCAGTCTTCAGTCTTCTCCCTAACTCCTTCATTGGGAACCCCATAATCAGTTCAATGGTTAGCTGTGAGCATCCACCTCTGTATATGTCAGGCTCTGGCAGACCTCTAAGGAGACAGCTCTATCAGGCTCCTGTCAGCATGCACTTCCTGGCATCCACATCAGTGTATGACTTTGGTGACTGCATATGGGATGGATACCCAGGTGGAGCAGTCTCTGGACAGCCCCTCCTTCAGTTTCCCTCCCACACTTTGTCTCCATATTTGCTCTCATGAGTATTTTGTTACTCCTTCTAAGAAGAACCAAAGCACTTACACTTTGGTTTTCCTTCTTCATGATCTTCATGTGGTCTGTGAGTTGCATCTTGGGTATTTCGAGTTTGGGGGCTAATATCCAATTATCAGTAAGTGCATACCATGTGTGTTCTTTTGCGATTGGGTAACCTCACTCAGGATGATATTTTTCCAGTTTCATCCATATGCCTAAGAATTTCTCAAATTCATTGTTTTTAATAGCTGTGTAATATTCCATTGTGTAAATGTACCACATTTTCTGTATCCAGGTGTTGAAGGATATCTGGGTTCTTTCCAGCTTCTGGCTATTATAAATAAGGCTGCTATAAACATAGTGGAACATATATCCTTGTTATATGTTGGAGCATTTTCTGGGTATATGCCCAGGAGTGGTATAGCTGGGTCCTCAGGTGATCCTATGTCCAATTTTCTGAGGAACTGCCAGACTGATTTCCAGAGTGGTTGTTCCAGCTTGCAGTCCCACCAACAATGGAAGAGTGTTTTTCTTTCTCCACACCAGATGTGGAGGTAGTATAAAGATAATTGTGCAGGCGAAACACCCATAGACATAAATTAAAATACACTTAATAGAATTCAAATTTAAGAACTCTTATTGAAACATTAAGCTCTGTGGCTTTTGTTTAGAGCTATTCAAAATATTCTACTTCCTTGAGTACCTAGAGATACACAGTCACCTGTCACTTATGAAAGGGGAGCCATTCTGGGAGATGTATCATCTGGGGAATGACAATCTTGTCATTCATATGAATGTAATAGACCATATCTCTGTAGACAGAAGATCATTGAACAATATACTCCTAAGGGGTTATTCTGTATGTGTGGCCCTTATTGATGATCGCATTAATATAGTCATGTTACATCATAACATGACTGGATTAAAAAGACTCAGATGAACTTTTCCCCACTTCCAGATTCTGGAGAAAAAAAGACACTTATGTCAAGAAATGAAAGAAACTTTGAAGGATAAGAAAAATTTTAGATCTAAAATATCACACAAAAGCTACATGCTAGACTTGGTTGCCAGTTGACTGGCTTTGGAGGGAAGAAGACTGGGTCATGGGGGCTCAGATCTCATCAATGAGTTTGTCCACTGATGGGTCATGGGGGCTCAGATCTCATCAATGAGTTTGTCCACTGATGGGTTCATAATGTTATGATCTATTGAATTATGATAGAATTGTGGGAGAAGAGTTATGATAGAAATTATGATACAGGAGGAAATTGGTCCCTCAGGTATATTCACAGGGACAACATCTTGTCCCCAGCTCCCCTAATCCTTCTCTTTGTCCTTGCTTCCTTGGCCACCATGAGAGGAGAAGCCTCCACCACATACTTTTACTACCATGACATTCCTTTTTTCCTTTGGTCCAAAGCAATGAAGCCAGCGACTATGGGCTCAAACCTCTGAAACCACAAGCTTAAGCAAACACCGTTTCCTTCAAGTTGAATGGGAAGCTGACTTACACAAGGGTTTGTAGTTTCTCTAATAAGCCTCATCATGCCTGTGCAGATCGTTAATGCCTGGAACTTAGTCATCACTCTCAACTCTCCCCCACCCAATTTACATAAGCCCTGCTCTCACTTTCTTACAAGAAAATCTCTCCTGTTTAGAGTAAGCACCAGTCAGCTTCTAACTTTTGAGAGATACCCAAGCCACACTAAAATATCTGCACTGAACAAAGCCCTTTAGACACCAGGATAGGTTTGCTGCTGGGATATTCATCATATAAGGCACGAATCAATCACAGCCTTAGGAACAACATAGGCCAAAAGCTGTGGGCCTCCAGAGAGGAAAGCCAGCTACAGGAGGAGGCATCTGAGGTGGATTCTATCAATGGATTCTGGCAATGACAACATGGTAGGCAGTGGAAAAATGAATTCCCCTGACTAAACTCATGGATTTTTAAAAATTAATCATTTCATTCATTTACACTTCAAATGATATTCCTCTTCCCAGTTACCTCTCCACAAATCCTCCATCCCATCCCGCCTCTCCTCCATCCCTTTTTCCTCTATGAGGGTGCTCCTCCACCCACTCACCCACTCCTGCCTCACCAATTTAGCATTGCCCTACACTGGGGCATCAAACCTCCACAGAACCAAGGGCCTCTCCTCTCACTGATGTCAGATAAGGCCATTCTCTGCTACATATATATCTGACGTCATGGCTCCCTCCATGAATACGCTTTGGTTGGTGGTTTAGTCCCTAGAAGCTCTGGGAGGTCCAGTTAGTTGATACTGTTCTTCCTATGGGATTGCAATTTCCTTCAGCTCCTTCAGTCCTTCCCCTAGCTCGTCCACTGGGGTCCCCGGGCTCAGTCCGATGGTTGACTGTGATTGTGGCACCTGTATTGGTCATGGATCTTTAAGCTCTCAGCGCTCTCTGGATACCTAGCTCAGACCTTATCTGGACCTCTTCCATCGTTTACCAACATGCCTCACACCCACACTGCTGCTCTATTCACTTTCCGTCCCTTCCACATCCAACACCCCATCCCCATCTCACCCTACAGGTTCTTCTTTCACCCCATCCTGGCCCCGCCCAAGTCACTCTTCCTTCCACAATCCTATCTCCGTATGTCTGGACACCTACAAAAGGAAGGGATGTGACTGTCCCCAGAATCATCTCTCTAGCTCTGCATTGTCCATGCTGCCAGCCAGGTGCCCCTCACCACACACCATGATGGGTTTCCAGCTGCCATTTCAGGTCTGTGGTGCTGTGACTGATTAAAAATGCTCCCCGAGATCCCAACCATCTGTATTTGACTCATGCACATCACAGAACCAAGCATAATCTTGTGCAGGCTAAACATGCAGCTACTGAAAGGTACATGTGTTTGCTTGCAGTTACATCACATTGCCACCGTGCGTAGTTCTCTCCCATGAACTTGAAGCTTTTGTTCCTGTGAGTGCCTCTTCCCTCCTGAGACTGACTTTGGCCTGGGGACACTGTCCTGTTACTCTCTGCAGTGCCTGCAGAAGACGTACCTAGGGCAGGGCAGGACTCGGAGTGCTGATCAACTAGCCTCTCTCTATGGAAGGAGAGAGGCCGACTGTGAACATGCAGAAGAGAAGCCAGAGAATAATGAGCAGAGGTGTCCTTCAAGGGAGGACAGGCCAGTTCACTCTGAATACAACACCTATGCAAGGGACTAAGCTATCTGCTTCACACACAAGACTCATCCTAATACTTCAGTGAGTGTTATTTCACCCAGGAGAGGACACCACTTAGGCAGCATGCCTAAAGTAACAAGGCACCACCGTGGCTAAAGAGCACTGGCTTCAGGGAGCACTTAGTAAAAATGAACCTTGAGTCCACTCTTGTTAAAACAAAATTAAAAAGATACCACTTGTAACTTCAGGACCTTCGCTTTTACTAGTAACAGAAACAGAAGCCTGTGGAAATTCTGCCACTGAGGTGCAGAGCTGCAAACAACTCCAAATTAGTCTGTTCATGGAAGCAGGGATGGGTGGTCTTATCAGCCTGCTCTGTCGTCACTCTGATCACAAAGCTCTGGCTTTGTGATGTCACACCACTGGCAAGGAACATGGTTTGAAGACAGTCTAACTGTCGCACAGCCTTCTCGGCCTCTCTTCAGAGCTATGAGCCTAGCTCTTTCCCATTGCTGTTTGGACTCTGTTCTTTCACTAGAGTGTTCTGAGCTGAGTGTTCTGACAGGTGGGGACTCTGCAGACTAGTGTCTTCATGATGCAAGCATCTTCATCTCACTGTCACCTGACCTGAGCCTCTCTCTCTGCTCAGAACTGCTCCTTTCCATCCCATTCCTGGCAAGCCTGGGCCACCCGACACTGCGCCACTAATCATAATAATCATGGTAATGAGAGGCATTACTATAATTTTTAATTGTAATTTGTAGGCAATCATGCCTAAGGCACTTGGCTGCTCCACCTAAATACATAATCACATAAAACACAGCAAGGCTGCTAAAAAAAAAAAAAAAAAAAAAAAAAAAAAAAAGTCTTTCCCTACACCAGAAAGCCCTGATACAATCCCAGCTCTATGTACTTTCTGAGGTGGGGGCAATAAATAATTGAGACTCTGTTTACTGAGGATACTGAACACAGACCATGGGCAGTTGTTGGAGCATGAGTCTGTGAAATGTAGCTGGACAACCTCACTTTGCTGCAGGGAGGGGTGTGTCTCAGGAAAGTTCATGGGAGACCTCGGCCCAGGCTTTAAAGTGAGAGCAACTCCACAGGGTTAGAATCAATAAATAAGACGAATGAATGGGAACTCAGTTTGTACTAAATCCAAAACTGACTATGTAGTCTGGGTTCCTGATTGGTTCAATGTTATCTCAGGGAAGTTCCAACATACTACGCTGGGCAGGGGACAGAGGTACACATGCTGTGCTGGGACACAGATGCCTGTGGTTTCCCAGGCAGAGCTGATCTTGACTTTTTTCCTGCTGATTGAAAAACCCCAAAGCTACAGGTCTCAAGCCCCACCTCCACCTATAGGCTACTATTTTGAAGGGCTGCCCAGGTACTTCTGGGAGTCCCTTGAGATTAAAAGCTAGAGTGCCCTCTGGAGGCATTTTGTGGCAATCTGGCAATACACAATCATTCCAGACAAGCTTTGTCTCAGCCCAAGAGATCCCAGGGAATGGGGGAAATCAGTTTCTATTCCCAAAATTCGGAATAGGTTCCTCTTCCTCCTCCTCTCCCTCTTCCTCCTTTCCTCTTCCTCTTCCTCTCCCTCCTCCTTCTCTCCCTTCTCCTCCTCCTCTTCTCCCTCCTTCCCTCCCTTCTCCTCTTCCTCTCCCTCCTCTTTCTCTCCCTCCTCCTTCCCCTCCTCCTCTCCCTTCTCCTCCTCTTTCTCTTCTTCCTCTTCTTCTTCCTCTTCCTCATCCTTTTCTTCCTCCTCCTTTCCCTCCTCCTCCTTCTCCTCCTCTTCCTCCCCATCCCCTCCTCTTTGTCGTCCTCCTTCTTTCCTTATCTTTTAGGAATCTGACTCAGGACCCACCATGGCAGGTTCTCCAGCCTCTGATATGGTAGGAATAAATCAGTAGGCTCTGCAGCAGGACTGTGGTCTGTTAAGCGGATCCAGTGGACAGACATGGTCCTTCACTTTCACCAGTGAGTACAAACCAGGTGGTGACTAAATGGACTAAAACATGTTGACTTGCTCTCTTTCTGAATACACAAGGGTTACCCAGTTTGTAGGAATATATACAGATAGATATAAATAGATATAGATTAGATCTAGATACAGATATAGAGATAGAGATACAGAGATATTGTGTGTGTGCATGGGTGTGTGTGGTCTGTGGTATGTTGTGTGATGTGGTGTGTCTATATGTATGTGGTTATGTTTGTGTGGTGTCTGTATGTGTGTGTATGTTTATATATACATGTGGGGTGTATGTGTTACGTGTGTGTAGTGTGTGTTATGTGTATGGTATGGTGTATGTGTGTATGTGTGTGTGTGTATATATATACATATGAGGTATGTGTGTATGGTGTGTGTGGTGTGGTGTGATGTGTCTATCTACATGTTCTGTAGTGTGTATGTCTGTGTGTATGTATGGTGTGTGGTGTTGTGGTGTGTGAGTGTGGTGTGTAGTGTGTATGTCTGTATATGTGGTGTGTGTGTGTCTGTGTGGTGTGTACATATGTGTGGGGGTGTGTATGTGCTATGTATGGTGTTTGAGATGTAGTATGATGTGTCTATCTGTCTGTGTGTTCTGTAGTATGTATGTCTGTATGTGTAGTGTATGTCTGTATGTGTATGTGTAGTGAGTGTGAGTGTGATCTGTCTGTGTAATGTGTGGTGTGTGAGTGTAGTGTGTATATATGTAGGGTATGTGTGTAGGGTGGTGTGTGTGTATGTGTGTAGGGTGATGTGTGTGTGTGTGTGTGTGTGTTTATGTGTTCAGATAAGCACAGTGCAGAGCAAGTTAGCCGTGCTGAGACTCCAGGGAGAATGTAGGAAGGGAAAATGAAAGAACTGTTTGCTCTTTCTTTTACAAATACCTTTAGTGAGAATATTGAAAACACCACTTTTGCATTAAATAAAATCTGCTCAGTCTACACTCGGGTACAGAAAACAAAACATGGAACCTGAAAGTCAGGAGAGCAAATTTCAGCCCATCATAACATCAACTACCTCTCACTAAGGCACACACCAGCATTCATCTCTGTACTGCACCCTCCCTATGGCTTCACATAGTGAAGGAAATGCACCAAGTGCCTTATGGGTTGCCAGCAGGTTTTAGAACACATACAGGTTCAAATTCCCACATCAACATTATTCCTCTAAGAGAGGACATCGAGAGCCATGAAGGATATTCCAATTTCCTTTCATACATATTACCAAAGAAGGCATAAAATACTGAATTAAATAAATTGAAGGCTACAGCCTTCAAATCCTGGCCACTGTGCCTGTTAAAGGACAGTCCCCATTGAGCAGACACTGTGATGACACTTACCCCACAGAGCCATGAAGATGGAAAAGAAGACGGTGGCTGGATTGTCAAACAGATGACTGGCCCGTGCGGTCCCACAGGCTGAGCTGAGGTTCCAATAGTCACAGGACTTGTCACACAGGGGACACATGGTGAAGGCATTCTGGTGGTCACACATCTCTTTGCTGCGGTGACAGAGGTAGAAGGATCAGGGCTATGTTTACTCTCATCAAAAGGTAAGGAAAAATGAGGGAGCCAACATTGGAGGAAGAAGGTAGCTCTCTATCGCTATAAACTTTCCAGAAAGGTAACGAGCATCTTAGAACATTGAAAGATCACCTCAGAGGTCTGTGCACTGATGATGCCTGAGGAAACCTTCTCAGGATGTGCTACATCTATATGGTTGGTAGAAGACACACACAGCTGTGAATAATGCACCACACTGAGGTTGGATTGCCTTCCTTCTTCAAGTACAGGTGTCTGTCGTTTTATACCCTACTGGACTGCCTTACAAATGTGCGACCTAGTCCCAAGCAGAAACAAACATGAGCACGTGATGCGATCAGGATAAACCTGAGCCTCTCGAGGAAGTGTGTGAGGAACAATGTTCAGAACCATGTAAGAAGGTGCTTTTCCACCATCAGTGTCTGTAACCGATTGTGGAATGAAGACGAATAACTTCAGCCTACTGAGGATTATGACAACTGTGGAACAGGATTGGGAAGCCTAAAGGGGAAAGTGAATCCTTCCAAGGATGAGATTCTCTTACATGGAGAAGGAAGCGAGAGCCAAGTGGCTCTAATGGCCCTGTGTGTGAACCCATTATAAATACACTTCTATTTAATAGACTGGTGCGTATATTCAAAATTCACTGAGTAATGCTGGCGCCAACACTCTAAGGCACTTACAGACACTCACAAACAAGAAGCAAAGAATTACCATCGCTGGATGACTTCCTCAATATTCCTCTATTATCAAATACTAGGAGGAAAAATGGACTCATTGCTCTTGTACGAAGCACTCCCTCCGCAGACATAGGTGAATAGTTAGGCTGGTGGTTCGGGGACAAAGGGTGGAGAGCTCGGCTTGGGACTTTCCTGCAAATAAGTCTTTAGCCTTTCTCAACCCCCAGTGGGAGCGACACTGTTGAGGAAGCAAGGGATCCCTCCTGGACCCCACAGCTGTGTTCACTACAGAAAGAGGCAGAAGGGGGCACTGGAGAGCACAGCTTATTAGGGCCCTGGAAGCCACTGTCCCCTGGGAGTTTCCTCAGCCTGATGAATAAAACAAGAGATCCCATGGAACCTGGGAAGCCAAGGGTGCCCATGATTATTTCTCCTTGTGAATGCAGTTGGAGAGTGGAGATTCACAACAGCTGCTTTCTCTCAAGTCCCAGCTTCCAGGCTTCTGTCTTTAATGGGTTTAGTCTCCAGCAGGGAAAGCCTTCTTTGTCAGAGTATAAAAAGCCTGGTTCTCCTAGGAGAAATGCCCTTGCCCTACTCACTCGCTGCTGAACCCTCCATTGGCAAGTGCCAATAAACATCCCTTGCCCACATCAACATTAACTGGTGATATCTTAGCCACACATTCAGTGCCGGTCCCATGTCTTCATAATGAAGTTAATTTCAGCCTTCTGGACTCCGCAAACCATCACCACACAATTAGAAAGTGTTGCTACTTGGTTAACTCGATTAAAGAAAATGGATTTAACCAGAAAAGAATTTGTCTTTGTCGATGCAAATAGAGAGCTCTGACTTGCAGCCATGTCTAAGAGCATGTGTACCTCACACTGCCCTCCGTGGGTGTGCACTGGAGACTTTTGTTTGTCCTGCTTTATGTACTCAATGCCAGGGAGAAATGATCCCACTCAGTTAATCTTATCTAAAGCTTATCAATGCCAGAAGATCAGGAATAAAATATTATTAGCATTATCAACCAAAATGGTACAAAGCATTTTAAATAGATGCACTGTGCCAATTACCCATCTTTTTAAAAAAGGCAAAAGCAGGTACCTGTCAATTATTTGCACAAAATAATAACATGGATTCTTCTCAGGTCACTTGAAGTCAGAATGCTTGATATATATATTGGGGGGATTGATGCAAGCAATTTTAAGAGAATTTTGAAAAAATAATCAATACTGGGATGGCATGAAAAGGGCTGTATGTCTTGAAACAGGTTGCTTGTAGACAGGCTGAACCATGAGGAAGCCTAGTCAGATGAAAATAATTTATTATTTATGTACCAGATTCATTTTAAAAGATCCCAGATTTCTAGTGAGAAGTAATTGAGGCTATGAATCAAGTGGTTATTTCTCCAATCCATCATTTCTTTCTAGAAAGAATAGGAAGATTGACAAATAGCCTGCCAATCAACCAAATCTAGACTCTGGTTCTTAGAAGTGGATGAATGAGCATGGTTAGGGATTCAAGACCTGCCAACACAAAGCTGAGAGGCACAGAGAGGCAGCCATTTTCCAGGACATCTAGACAAAACATCTGATCCTAAGGCCTCGGAGCTGAAGTGACCAACTACCTTTTCCAATATGGTTTGATTTCATCAGCCATTTTTAGAATGTGCCCACCTTCCTCCACCATGTAACCGATTAGAAAAAGAAACTGATGCCTCAGGGGCAACACCCTCTGGGTGTACCAGGACCATGTGGAAGTATTGCCACTCAAATCTCTTATATAAAACACTTAGGAATGAAAGTGATTACAGTTTCCCAGGAGCGGTGTGACTTTTCTGGTTTTGATGCTCTAGTCGGGTTGTACCAAACATGAGCGCTGGGGTAGCTAGGTGAAGAGCCACTAAGGTCCCCTGTGCTTCACAATCACAGGGCTCTGATTTTTTAAAACAAAAAATATCTTAAATCAGAACATAGTGAATTCCAGGCTTCATAGAAAAATTAGCAATCTCTAAGAAGATCCCCCAAGTAGGGTGTTTTCTTAGCAGATGACAATAGACTGAAACTGTGATCAACAGCAAGGGAAACTTCAGAGGTTATAGCAACACTTGGGGATTGAAAAATATACACTTAAGCAATCATTAGGTCATCATTTGATTATCACGGAAAACTTAAAAAGTTTCTATCGGTAAATGGAAATGGAAAAACAGCCCAGAAAACGGAGAATCTGAGAGACTGCAAAAGTAACATGAGGACGGAAGCTCAAAGCAATACATGCCTACCATATAAAACCAGATCAATCTTAAGTAAATAACAGGAAAACGAGTCTCAAGACCTTAGAAATAGGAACAACTCAAACCCCCAGTTGTCCGTGGGAATGAAATGATGCAGACGGGAACAGAAATGAGCAGACATGCACTAAAAGAACAACACTACAGAACAAAGAGGAGCTGGTTCATCAAAAACTCGATTCAGCAGCCTTCAGCCAAAATAAAGAAAAGGAAGAGAAGATAATCTAGACAATTAAAATAGCAGGAGAAAGGAGGATATTATACCACTGAATAGCCTGTGGAGGATTGTGTATCTTGAACTTAGTGTATTATTCACCCAGTGAGCCCACCCCTCCCCCCAGTGCTTATGTTCCCTCCAATTCAAGTGCAGTTTTAATGCCATGCAGGTTTAGTCACCCTCTGCTACGTGGGGTTCTTAAGCTAGTCTAGGCTGAGGCCTGTTTGCAAAACCACAAAATTCAACAATGAATAAGAAAAGCAACAGCTAAATGGAAACATATAGAAATATATACTGAGTCGGGAGGCTGGAAAGATGGCTCAGCCGCCTGAGCCCTGCTGCTCTCCCAGAAGACCTCAGTTCAGTTCCCAGCACCCAGTTTAAGTTAGTTAAAAACTAGTAAATCCAGATCCAGGAAATCTGGTGGCCCCTTCTGGACTCTGCACATATATGCCAGCATATACACACATACACATACACATACACATACACATACACATACACATACACATACACATACACATACACATACACATACACATACACATACACATACACATACACATACACATGCACCTGTGTGTACATGTGCCCATACCCAAAGGTAACAAGCATGTATAACAAAATGTAAAAAATAAAATAGAACTAAAACTATCACTTAGTCCAGCTATGCTCGCCTCTGTGTGTGTGTGTGTGTGTGTGTGTGTGTGTGTGTGTGTAGGTGTGTGAATTTGACCAAGAGAATACAGTTAAGAAGTCTTAGGGCAGAATAAGTAACTAAGATAAAACTAAAGACACAGAAAACCAATCCAATGAAAATACACCAATTTCTCAAATCTAGGGAAAGCAATGGACACATAATCACGACATATATTTAGAATCCCTGATAAACAGGGTCAGACAAGAACTCAGGGACACATTATAGTCAGAATGTCAACTAGAACCATTAAAAACTGCAATACAAAGCCACCAATGCAAACACAAATGTGTGAGTGTGTGTGTGTGCGTGTGTGTTGCACATGCTTCCGTGTAGACTCAGCTTCACAGTATAAGAACGTCATGGACATTTCTAGCCAGAAATCCACACTCCTGTCTCTTACACCAACTTAGCTTTGCTCTGCACACTGGCAGTGCTAGCTCCAGGTTGTTTTGTAAGTCCCTCTCAACAGTGAGCATGGAAAGACCACCCTCCTGGTTCCTCTCACTAGGGAACACTATTTACTCCACAACTTCAGTTCTCAGTCCTTTCTTTAGGATGGCCATCACATCCCCCACTACCACAGCCAACTACAGTGGGCATTTATAGTGTCTTCCCAGTGTCCTTAATTTGTCTTGTTTCTGACAACACAGCATATTGACACACAACTGACTGAGTCGCACTGCCACAATTGGTCCCATCTCCAATTAAGACAAACTGAGCCAAGAGAACTTTTAACTTTAACACACAGCACTAGGGAGATGGCTTGGTGAACTGTGTGGCCATGTAGGTTCTACAGTTGTTTTAGGTTTTGTGTTTTGCTTTTTAGTGGTTGTTGTTGGTGTGTTCTTTTTCTAAACTTTGTTGTTTCCTGCTTTGTTCTCACTGTGTACCGTAGGCTGATATCAAATTCACTATATATCACCAAGCATAGCCTCAAAATCTTAACAATCCTCCTGCCTTGGTCTCCCAAGTGATACTGAAATTGGATATAGTCACACAATGCACACAATTAATGTGTAATGTCACTAGCAATTTATAAGTATTTTTGTTCTTCATAGTCCTCCTCTTTCCCATAAGGATTAGCCTTGGTTTTCTTGGCTCTGTTATAAGCCCAACCACATGGTCTGCTGTGTCCTGCAGTTCCTGACCTTCTGAGCCATAGCATGGTCCTTCCTTGCAGGCACTTCCTAGACAGCATTATGTGTCTTCAATGTGTGACCACATGGACATGTGACCTATATCCAATGATATTGTATGCACTCTGACCTGGATTTTATGGGAAGCCAAAAGGGGACAAAAACCATTTATCTGGCACAACTCTTTTCCATGGGTGTCATTTGCCTGTCACAGCAGGTGACAGCCACAAGGAACAGACTGACCATGGCAACCAGCAGGGCTCTGCAACCTCTAGACTCTGAAGCTCCCAGATCCAACTCTGGAGAGTAGTTACATGTGTGGGAAGGAATGGAGGACAAAGAGGAAGGACTTTGGAAAGAGCTGAGTGAAATATACTTGCAACGAGGGCAAAACTCCAAACTTTGACTACATGGGAGCATTCTCTCTAAAACGGTAAGTGACATACCTGGGAATATCTTCCTCGATTGTTGCACATCCATAAAGAAACACAATCACTCCAATGACAGAAGATGGGATCAGGAATGATGTATACAACCCCAGCCAAGCAAAATATAGCCCAATTTTCTCTCCAAAGTACTTTCTGGAAAACCAAGAAAGAAAAGAAAATGAAACACTTATTAAGAACATCATATACTCTCCATATTTCTTTTTGTTCTATGACTCAGAATAGGTTGGCAAAAATAGTCACTATTTTTGTAATGAATTCAAAGGGGAAAAGACTATAGGGTAAGGGACCTCTGCACAAAAACTCAACAACTCATCTTGGCCGAAATGAAGTGCATTCCTCTGGACTCACACATACACATCAGAATTGGCCATTTGTGGGAGGTAGAGACCTACAAGAAAGAACACAGCCCTAACAGCAAACCAAAAATATACCACAAGTTTCAGCACCCTCACGAATACAAATAGCACATTAGTATTTTAGATCCATAGTGCTCAACCCACAGAAAGGTGTACATTAAAAAAACTCACTTAAGGAAGTATATAAATCATATTTGTAGGCATGTGTGCCAACATACACAAACAAACATACATGTATTTAAACAACGACTAAAAGAAATTCAGTAAAATGTTTGTAAAGGTTTCCTTGGGTGGGTGGTTTTTATTTCTTTATTTTCTGGACCACTTGATTTAGGCAGACTAATATACAAAAAGCTATAAATATCCAAGTTATCTGGCAAGGCAGGCCACAACATATTCCTTGCCTCTAAATATGTTGCTCCTTTTGATCCGTTCTTAAATATATTTTTCTCTTGGGTTGAGGATGCTTAGCATAAAAGAGCTATGCTCTTAGCAAAACTCTCTTTATACTCCAAAGTGTTATGTAATGGGTCTCTAGAGCAGTGGTTCTCAACCTTCCTAATCCTGTTACCCTCTAATACAGTTCCTCATGTTGTGGTGACCTTTGACCATAAAATTAGTTTTGTTCCTACTTTATAACTGTAATTGTGCTACTGTTACAAAACATAATGTAAATATCTGATATGCAAATGTTCTTAGGCATCCTATGTGAAAAGGTTATTTGACCCTCTTCCTAAAGGGATTGGGGCCCACAGGTTGAGAACTACTGTTCTAGAGCTTATACATACATACTACGTATATAAAGCTTCACACCCTTTGATTGACATCTTCTGTTTTCCCCTCAATATAGGTCTTGTAACTACAATCTCACACTCAGGTACTACATGTCCTGTAATAGTAAATCTCTCATAAAAGTGACGTCACATAGTGTTTACACTCCTGTGCCTGGCTTATTTCACTTAGCATAGTGTCCTCCAGTTCTAGCCATATTGTCACAAATGGCAGAACTTCTTCCTCTTATCATGCACCACACATTACCTGTGCATCTGTGGATGGATACTTGGATTGTTTCTACTTTGGGGCAAGAGTGGGTTATTGAACTGTGAGCAAGGGTGTGAGCATTTCTCTTCAAGTACTTAACCTCAAATTCTTGAAATATATATATATATATATATATATATATATATATATATATATATATATATCCAAAGGTGGGATTGCTGCATCAAATGGTAACTCAGTTTTTAGAGAAATATCCATATTATTTCAACAATGGTTTCTACAGTGTGCTTTCCACCACCAGCTATCTCTACCTAGCCATCTGTCTTATCGTTTGATATTAGCCATCCTAACAATTATCAAGGAATATCTCAGCCTGCCTTTGCTTCATATGGCTCTGATGACTAATGATAAAACATTTATTTTTATTGACTATTTGCATGTTTTCTTTGGCGAAGTGGTTATTTAATTTTCTTCCATGTTTAAGTGGGGTTTTAATGTTCTAGGTTCTCTCTCTCTCTCTCTCTCTCTCTCTCTCTCTCTCTCTCTCTCTCTCCCTTTCTTCATGTTAAAGTGGGTTTTAAATTTTCTAGGTTCTTTCTCCCTCCCTCCCTTCCCCCCTTTTTGAGCTAAAAGATTTTCTTGAACATGGGTCCTTTACCAGAAATTTGGTTTATAAATACTTCCTCTCATTCTTTTTTTTAAAGAATACAAAGTAAGGAAACAGAGATTTATTCAAAGTAGCCACATTAAGAAGAGAGACAAAATGATCCAGAAAACTCCTATAGCCCATCTTTGGGGTGCTGACATGAGTCAGAACGAGAACACATTTTAGGCTGATAGAATTCTATTTGTCTACTTTTGTTTTTATTGCCTAAGTGCAGTCTCTGTGAGATTACCCCCACATAGTCTTTAATAGTTCCAGTGTGTCAGGTTTTACATGTAGACCTTCAACACATTTGAGTTGATTTTGTACAATGTACAAATGAAATACCTAAGCATGAAAGTAGCCAAGGAGCAAAAGACACACGGAAAACTTTAAAACTTTGACTAGAGAAACCAAAGAGAAAACAAATAAATGAAAGTAGATATCTTGCACTCATGGATGGCAGGGATGAATACAGCAAAAGTGTCCATATTAGCTCTGTTAATATATGTTATTGGGGGAAACTTATAAACACATGCAAAATGATAATAATTATTTTGTATTCTCTTTTTGTTCTGTAAATGGACAATTATAAATGTTTCATATTTAAGTGCACTCATTCTTTCTCATGCTCAATTGTGTTGGCTCTCTGTTGGAGTTCTCTTGTGAGCTCTCTCTTGGAGTTTTCAGTCCTATCATTATATCCTTCAGCAAACACATGGTGGCTCACAACCATCTGTGATAAGATCTGGTGCCCTCTTCTGACATGCAGATATATATGCAAAGCACTATGTATAAAATAAATAAATCTTTAAAAACAGGGGTGGGGGCTAGAGAGATGGCTCAGAGGTTAAGAGCACTGACTGATCTTACAGAGGTCCTGAGTTAAGTTCTCAGCAAACACATGGTGGCTCACAATCATCTGTAGTGGGATCTGATGCCCCTTTTATTGTAATTCTGAAAATAGAAACAGTGTAGTCATACAAATAAAATAAATAAATAAAATAAATCTTTTTTAAAAAATAAAAATTTTTAAAAAGTCTCTTTAAGATTATTAATGTTAATTATCTGCTGAGCAGATTGTGAATCTCAGTTTCTTTAGGCTTGGTTTCTGAAGCTTTATCTGGTCCCTTAAGTGAGTGTCATATTTGCATGCTTCTCGTAGCCCTGACTTGGCTTTCTCTGTGTTTGGAGAGAAACACCTTTAGTTCTTGCTGGTTAGTTTCATCTGATGAAGATCTTCATCAGTCGTGAGGGTAGATTATGGATGGATCAGCTGGCAGAGTCTATAGGTAAGACAGCTAAGAATGTGCTGAGCCAAGTCATAAAGTGGACCATGGTCTATGGATGCAACCACGCAAGAGTACATGGCAGGTATACTCGAGAGAGTTAGGAATGTATTGGCATACTTAAGCCGAGGTTTAAAAGTGGGCTTGTCACCATGGTCTGTGAGTCTATGGTCAGAAGGGCCTGCTTCCAGGGTTAAGGAGTAAAGTGGATTATTAGTTCATGGATGCAGGGGTTGCTATGAAGTCTGTGTGAAGATGGGGCTGTCTTGCCCAAGTATAAGCTGCTTGTAGTTCTTTTAGAGAGTTAGAAGAGTTTCTGTGAGGTTTCCCAGTGTTTGTAAAAGGTCATGACAGCAGAGGCAAAAAACAAGGTTCCTTTTGGGTATGAATACAAGCTGAGCTACTTCTACATCTGTGCATATAAAGGTTGAGTTATCACCTTTATATCATAAAGAGACAAGGCTGCTTCAAGGTCCACAGCTGGATATATTTGTAGCAGAGACATGGGCAGGTGGTTCTGTTACTGCAGGGCATAAGATAATGTCTCAATGAAACAATGCACATTTTACCTGTAGATGGTTATTAAATTGGTTGCTTCTTGGGGATGGCTTCCATTCTACCAATAAATCCACTTTATGTATCTACCAAGTGATAAATCACCTCATTTATGTCTATATTTTAATTTGGGGGCTTTGTTAATTAATATTTTTTACAATAGCAAGTGATTTCTTTTCAAGAGAAACTTACTACCTATATCTTTTGGGTCTTCACTTTAAACTTAGCCAACTGTCACACTAAGGCAATTTCATTACAGTGAGTATTAATTGTGAGTTTCTAAAAGAAAACTTTTCACAAAGAATCAACAATTTCATTTCTCATGAGATTATAGCATACAGTACAGGCAAGAAACGTTCCTGTCTTCACTTTGATGGAAAGACTGAAAGGCAAGGAATGTGGTAAAAGGAATTATAAACCCACTTTCAGAAGTTGGCTTGCGCTTAATACTGAGACAATTGCAGAAGAACATAGTTTCCACCGTCACTGGAGAAATGAAGATAATCTGTGAAATAGTAACTTTTTTAATGCCAATGATAAATCTTAAGTTTCAAAGGAACCAAAAAAACTTAAGGTTTAAAAGTGACAACTCATCCACAGAAAGCTGGAACACATGCACAAATACCCTAAAAAGCAGAATTCTTCCCTTGTTTCTGCTTCAAGTTCCTGTTTGACCTATGTGCCCTAAATTCCCTCCCTTGGTGTTATACTGTGACCCAGAAGTTAAGCTAAAGAGACCCTTCCCATCGGTGAGATGCTTTTAATCCATGTCTTATCACAACAGAGATCACGAACACAGAGCATGCTACTGTAGCAGTATATTGCTGAAAGTCCTGGAAGTACAAACCCACCTCTATCTCTCAGTAGATTGGCTAAGTCCCAGAACTAATAGCCTAGCAAAAGAGAACCTCTGTAGGGTGGAAACACAGTGACTCTCGGGTTCCATTCCTCTCATACACAATGCTTGGCATTCTGAAAAAGTTATGAGGTACACAAAACCTAAAATCTCATTGTCAAGAAATAAGCCATTTAGCCAGGCGGTGGTGGCGCACGCCTTTAATCCCAGCACTTGGGAGGCAGAGGCAAGCGGATTTCTGAGTTTGAGGCCAGCCTGGTCTACAGAGTGAGTTCCAGGACAGCCAGGGCTACACAGAAAAACCCTATCTCAAAAAACAAAAACAAAAACAAAAACAAAAACAAAAACAAACAAAAAAAAAAAAAAAAAAGCCAATTAATGATACCAAAGTTGACTTGTATGTTATAATGAGAAGATCATTACTTCATGATAATTATAAAGAATATACTAAAGAAGAGTAGGCCAGAAAACATAAACCAAACATAAGGAAAAAGGAAAATAAAGAAAGCTATCTAACAGTCAAAAACTACAGCACAAAGCCAGTTAGATGGCCCAGTTGGTAAGCATGCTTGTCACCAATTCTGACAACTTGACTTGGATACCTAGAAACCACATGGTAAGAGAGAATAAATTCCTGAAAATTGTCCTTTGACCTCCACGTGGGTGTGTCCATGGATCCACCTACCTACCCCATACAAACAGATAAGTGAACAAATAATTTTTAAATTGTAGGGCAATATAAAAGGGTCCGTTGTACATGTAATTAGAATTGCAGTAGAAATGAGAATAGATTAAATATTTAATATTAAATATTTACCACAGCTAAGAATTTCCAAAAGCCATGAAAGGCAATAAAACACAGGTCAAAGTCATAGAATTCCAAGCTGAGAGGGCAGGAGAGCAGCCAGCAGCCACCTACCTAGACACTTCACAGTGAAACTGATGACAGCCAAGATAGAAAGAAAACTCTTTAAATATGCTGGGTGAACAGCCACATTAAATACAGAGGGAAAGTCTTAGATGGGACTGCAGCCAGTTTCTCAGCAGAAACTGTGAAAGCTAAAGAGAGTGACAGCTTCAGAGTATGTAAAGAAAAAAAATCTGTTAACCTAGAATACTACACATAAAGAAAATGTCTTTCAAAAATGAAGGCGAAACCCAAATATGGCAGCAATCAAAAGCTTAATTCACTGCCAACAAAGCTGCCCTACAAAAAAATGTTGAAGGAGCTCTTTGGGCAAAATGAGTATAATCCAAGCAGAAATATGGATCCACACAAGATAGAAAGTACTAGAAATGGTAAAAGGGATGATAAATAAAAATCATTCTTATTTTTAATCTACATGAACTATAATTCACTTTCTGAAGCATGCCTTTCCAATGTGGGTAGCACCGTTGCTGAGGGGAGCTAATGTTGGATTTCTGGAGTCCAGATTAGGATATTGATTGTTGCTATGATCATCTGACCCTTCCAAAGGCAGGAATAGCACATAAATAGATATATAGTTTATCAAAAGTCTTAAGAGTTCATGGGACAAGAAATGACTGGAGTCTGAAAATGGTAGTAGAGGAACAAGATTTAGAACTCAGGTTAAAGCAAAAATAGTGAGCATAAGTTGTGGGATTTATAGCCTGTACCTAAGAAGCTATATGACAGCAAAAAGGGATGATTAAAGGAAGGGAAGGGAAGAATACTCTTGTAAGTTGTGAAGGGTGTGGAGATGTATATTTGAAAGAGTATAATTCATTAAAGATGGTAAACCCAGAAGGGTCACCAAAATATGCCAATGTTAGAGTTAACTAGTGGACCATGTCTTAGTCAGAGTTTCTATTCCTGCACAAAGCCTAATGACCAAGAAACAAATTGGGGAGGAAAGGGTTTATTCAGCTTACACTTCCACATTGCTGCTCATCACCAAAGAAAGTCAGGACTGGAACTCCTCACACAGGGTAGAAACCTGGAAGCAGGAGCTGAGCAGAAGCCATGGAGGGCTGATGCTCATCTTGCTTCTTATAGAACCCAGGACTACCAGCCCAGAGATGGCACCACCCACAATGGGCCCTCCCATCTTTGTTGGCTAATTGAGAAAATGTCTTACAGCTGGATCTCATGGAGGCATTTTCTCCAGGGAGGCTCTTTTCTGTGTAATAACTCCAGCTTGTGTCAAGTTGACACACAAAACCAGTCAGTATAGACCATTATTGGAGATGAAGTGGAATAATAAAATAAAATCAACTCAAATTGAAAAAAAAACAGGCACAAAGAAAAAATAATAAAACGATAAATTTACAATATAAATGTATTAAGGATTATATTAAGTGTGAATGGATTAATTAACTAACTCAAAAGGCTGAGGTTGTGAAGTTAGGAAAGAAAGTAAAACTCAGCCATATATTTTATAAGAAATATAATTTAAATAGAAAGACACATTGGGACATAAGTATGAATATATTATGCAAATACTAATTTTAAAAAGCTAAGACAAAGCAGACTTCAAAATAAAGACTATTACCAGGACATAGGAGAAGCCTACATAATGATCACTCCACTAAAATTAAATAAACCTAAATGTGTGCATACATTTTCAACATAACGCAGTGAAAATAGATAAAAATTAAAGGATAATAAGCAAGTTTTCAAATAGAAATTACCACTATTCCTCAACTTACAGTGGAGCCACACCCGAATACCCACACTGCAAAACTTTCTAAGCTTAAAATACATTCGATTCCACAATCAGCTGGTATCATCAACTCATCAGTATGTTTCATTGAGGGATGTCATTGTTTGCCCTCATGACTGCCTGGCTGATGAAAGTTACACGTGCTGCCACTACCTCCCACATTGCAAAATATGATACTACAGTACTATATATCGTTAGTTAGGAGAAGTCCACAGTATGGCTTTTATTGAATTCACGTCATTTTCAGAGCATCATGAACTCAAAAAACCATTAAGCCAAACTACTGCAAGTCAGAGGCTACACGGTGTGCACACGTATCCCTATCTTAGTGAATGAGAAGACAGACAAGTAGCCATAAAGTCAGGAAGACATTAAAGCCAGCCTAAGCCAAGCCAGTCTAATTTACATTTATAGAATTTTCTACCAAGTACAGATACTTATCCTTTTCAATACTCAGTCATGAAGATAGACCAAATTCTGAGCCATAAAATGAATTTAACAAATGTGAATGCTTGAAATAATAAATAGTTTGTTCCATGACCACAACTAAATTAAACTAAAAACTGCCAGAAAAGTGATATTTAGGGAAAACTTCCAAAGAGTTGGAACTTAAACAATACCCTTCTAAACAACTCACGGATCAAAGAAGACATCACAAAGACAACAGGAAAATACTTCAGCTCAGTGAAAGAAAAACACAACACACCAAACTTTGTGTCGTGCCATTGGAACCATGTTTAGAGGGAAAGCTAAAGCAATACATACTTGGATTGAAAACATAGTGTTTTGAGTTAGTAACCTGAGCTGCTCCTTCAACTAGAAAAACAAGCAAGCAGAAGGAAGTGAACACAAATGCATAAATCAATAATTGTTGTTACCAACCAATTCAATTTATTTATTTTTTTAATTGTGGAAGTCAAATAGATAAGTGAGCAATAACTGCATCTCATCTATGGGATGTCTGCTAGCACCTTTGGGGACACCACAGATCCCAGAACACAGGCTCTGGTGCAGCAAGGTCTGCATAGGAATGTTGCTTCTACCATTCCCTGAGATGAAAAGTCTCCATTTCTTTTACCTTTGTTTACCCTCATGTCAAATTTTGTTAGTATAAAAATTAAATGAGCTGGGTTTATGAGAACACTGTAGATGAATACATGTGAATGTTGACTGACCATATCACTCTGGATTAACATGAACTTCTGCTCACATGTGATAACTGAGTGACACTGCAGGCTACATACTGGGGAAAGATGTTCTCATGAAGATAGTCAACACAGGGTGTCTATCTAAAGTATACAAAGGACTTCTTTTTTAAGAAATAGACGGATGATTTAATTTAGTTGATTTAATTCCCTGAAGAAGGCCAGCAGACTGAAGTCCAGAGGCAAGCCTGTTTCCAACCCTGCCCCTGTCCATCATCCTGAAGAGTGACAGGAATAATTTCTGCCTTTCAGTTCTGACCTTAAATAAAGCTGTGTAGGATACTGAAATGACCATTTGATATGTAAAGTGTTTGCCATACAAGTGTAGAGCCCTGAGCTAAAGCCTCAAATCCCATATTTAAAGAAAAAAGTCAGCAATCATTGAAGTGGACACTTATAATGCCAATGCTGGGGTTGTGGGGATGAGAAGATTTTCAGCCACAAAGAACAGGCAAGCCAACGAGACTTCCTGCTAAGATCCAGAGATGTGACCGACACTGCTCTTAGATTCCAATTGTTAGTGTCCTGCTTTATATATTTCTCTTAGATAATATAAGTGGACTGCAGTTCATAAGGAGTCAGTATTAAAGATAAATAAAGAAGTGTGACATTTATTCAGTAGTATTGTGTGCCCAACCTCGAGTGCAGGACTTCATGGGCAGTGTGCCCTCTGGGCTTTCTAAACCTTAGAAGAACAAGTTAACGTTAGTGTAGGGTAAAAGTTAAAATCCCATGGGCAAAAACAGCCCAGGTTGACTCAATAGCTTCTGCTGTATACTGATTATGAGCTCCATCCCTCAAAGATTATGGTTTAAAGGCATGGTTCCCAGTTGGTGGTGCAACTTAGAGACAAAGCCTAGTTGAAAGAAGTGGGTCAGTGGGGGTGGATCCTTGGTGTATATTATTCCTGGTCATGTCCCGATTTTCTCTTTGCTTCCTGATGAGCTATGAAGAGCACAGTTCTCCTCCACATGTTCCTGCCACTATGGTATTCTGCATAAACAGAGCCCTCTGAAACTGTGAGTTACAAGAAACCTTTGCTCTCTAAAGTTGTACCCATCAGGTTTTTTTTTTTTTTTAACTAGTAGTTTCTTTGGTCTAACTCTCAGTCAACTCAAAAGGAAAAGTCAGAGTGTTAGAGTGCTATCTTTCCTCTCAAGGGTGCCCTCTTTCCTGGTTCACATGACAGTTTTTAGGCAAAGGGGGAAGCGAACTGCTACTATGGAGAGAAGAGGGTAGGAAGCTTTCCTTTCAGCAGAGACTGTGGTGTGAGACTCTCTCTGTCTGGACCTTACAGTCCCAAGCCTGTCTCATCGCTACTACTCATAGATGGTGGTTCCAAATCTTGGCTATTAGGAATTGTGTTACAATGATCATGTATGCCCAACACAGAGAGGGGAGAAGACAGAGAGGGGGTGCATATAAAAATTTCCAGGATGAACTCTGCTCTGTCTGAACTCTGAGGGCATCTTACAGCATGTGTAAGGCAATGCAGCTAACAAAAGAAGAACCCAGGGCCCAACTCAAGGCCAGCTGACTTTAACCTGTACTCTACCCATGACACGAGTCATCTATGTGACAGAGTAGATGAGAGAGTAGCCTTAAGCCTCCAAGATTAAACACTATGACCATCTATTTTCCATTTTAATAAAAGACTGGAAGGAAAACTAAGGCTTGTCTAAAATGAATTTCTCCATCCAATAGTTTATAAGGCCCTTTGATTTCCAAAAAAAAAAAAAGGGTTTATATCACAAAGGCAGTGATGGTATCAGTTCCAATTTCTATTTGCAAAAAGTCAATAAATACAGCAGGTCTTTTGGCATTTTCTGTTTATGGGTGAACAGCATGAGCGTCCAAGTGCATGTCAAGTGGTGATTAGAGACACATGCTCGTGCCCAGCCCGTGATCACTTATCGCCTGGTGGTTTTGGCCATTTTACAGTGTTTTTATTCTCATTCTTAAATATTGCTTACTTCGTACCCAGGAAAAATCTTTAAATAAAGATGGAAACATAAGGAACACTGATGGCGAGATACAGCATTGAAGTGCAGAGCGTGGAGATGGTAAGAACAAATTTCACAAATTGGCCTGCGTGAGGTACTCACAAGGATGCATATGTGCTGCTACAGTTTAGATCTGAAGTGTTTCCTCATGGTTCAGACACTGAAATCTTCATCTCCAACCCATGGTAGTATTGGAGGGTTTTAAGAGCTGAGGCCTAGAGGGTGGTCTTTGGGACACTGGGGGTAGTGTACCCTCAAATGAGATTGCAGGATATCTGTCTCCTTATTTTCTCGTTATAAGCTGCTTATCTTAGGGCTTGGTTATTATAATACAAAGTAAATACTGGGGTGTAACTCAACAAAATGACCATACTGTATGGAAAGGCATCTCCATTCTGAATCACAATGCTTAAAATGAAGGCAGCTACTATGACCCGTGGACCTGTACAGTTGATCAGTTATTAGGAGCTAAACATTGACTCCATTCACCAGAGGCCATACTGAGAAGTCCTTGCAATAGTAATCTAAACCTTTCCCCTTTGCTTATCATCTGGAGAATGAAAGGTAACTACTTAGATAAATCAGCTAGGTGTTTAACTCAAAAGGCAAACATAGCAAATTTCAGTTTTTAAAGGCAGGGCATTTGATCAGATTTACAGCAGTAGGCATGGATTCTCTCCCATGGAACAGACCTCAAAACCTATCATAAAGCAGTTGGTTACCTCATAACAGCCATGCCACTAGTGTATCAGTGCCTATCAGGTCAGCGTTAGAACATTCAGGCTCTAGCAATGAGTAAGATCACTGATATTTTCTCTTCCCAATAAGCTTGAGTAGCACTTTCTACACTATGAAAGCTAGCCAGTCAGCAGAGAGGAGGGTCCCCTGTAGGCTTGAGATTGATTTCTCTATGTTCTCTATGTTTGGTGTCTTCAGCAATAGCGTCTGTTACATAATTATAGCAAGTAACCTACTGTCATTATTTTGCTAAGTGATCTTTTCAAGCAGCCTACTAAATAGTTATGTTTACACTCACAGCTCTAGGCTATTCTCAACCTTGGTTAAAGAAGTTTCTTTTTGCAGTGGGTAGCAATCAGAGCTGATAAAAGTATTAAGAATGAATGACTTTTAAGTGCATATCCCTAATAGGACAAGGTTATCAATTTTTCAGCTCCACCAAAGTTCATGGAATATCATTGAAGCAGCAGAAAGAACCAAAGAGTCCTAAGATGGGGAGGACTTCTGTAAACTACTGTCTTCTGGGCACGTCATGCCCATTGCACTCATGAACTCATTGTAACTGCAGTTACCCACACAAGACCTGCACAAGATCAAGTCATCCAAATACCCTCCATGGCTGAGGGAGGATCCATAAGGCCTTGCTCATAACTGAGGAGCTATTTGAAGTTAATTGTTGCTGGGAGAAGGAGAAGGAGACTCGTTCTTCATTGGGGTGTGGCTACTGGTAAGTTGGCCATATGCCAATGGATGGCAGGCACCACACCCACTCACATATGTTCAGTACTAGTTGGGCTTTGTATTTTTTTTTTTTCAGAGAAGAGGAGGATATTTCACTGGAATGAAAATGTGTCATTGGTATCTGGGTGTTAGGAAGGAAAGATGGGGGCAGATATGATTATATTCATTAGATATGAAATTCTCAATGCTAAATTAAAAATAAAACAAAATAAAATAAACGAACTATTTGATTACTTAAAAAGTAGGACAGCTTGTCTACTTTCATGGTGAAATATGATAGTAAATTTGAATCTTTGTTTTATAGACATCGTTCTCCAAACGAAAGATGACATACTCTGGTGTTTAAAAATATATTTGTTAGAATATCTTGGGTTTTTTCTTATATAATTTAATGTGAGAACATAAACATCATGTGCCACATTTGCTTAAAAAGGAATACATTTGTCTTTATGAAGTGAGTTTTATATAAGGTTGTCACTGAATTTTATCATGTAATAGCCAAATACATAATAACATTTCTACTTAAAGTCATATCTTCATGATATTCACACAATGTCAGAGGAGTCAACCTCAGTTTGGAAATGAAGTCCATGGGGATCCAGGGGCTCCTTCTCCAGATTCTTTGTGTCATAGAGCCTCATGTCCACAGGCTGCACCAAGTGGCTCTCTGGGCTCTTTGACCTTTAGCTTGGCCAAGGAATTAGACAGTGAACCCTTGATCTTTTCTAACTCTCTACCTGAAAAGGAGCCAGTGTAAAAGCTCCGACTGGGGGACATTTTAATCACCTCAGCATAGCCTCCTTTGGATTCTCTATGCCTCCATCTTCCTGCCCCTGGAGAATCAGGGATGACATTGCTGCTCTCTGGAGCACACTTTCCATCCCTCGTGGGTCTCCACTGTCCTCAACTATCCTTATGGTTATGTCAGGACCCCAATAGCACACAGCTCGAATATCAAACATAAAACGTTATGAATGCAGTTGGAAGTTAGATCTCCTATAACTCTGTTCTTTTATAGAGTAAAGGACTGGAGCTAAGGGATATTACAAGAGTTGTCAAAAATCACTACCAACAAGGCAGAACAACATGGCAGTGCCACAAACAGAAACCTAATCATATATGTGTGTGTGTGTGTATGTGTGTGTGTACATATATATTCACCACTACCATTACATCAGCAACAGCAATAGCAGCACCAGTTACGAAAAATTGGGGAACAGATTTTAAAATTTAAAATTCTTTAGCATCAGGATTCTCAACTTGACCCCTTATTTGGCAGATAGAGATATCAAAGCTAAGTAAAATTGCATCTAACATCTAAGGCAAGGTTATTGACCATTATAGGAAAAGGCACCAAGGTTTGTTCCTTAGTGAGCATAGAATGACTTCCAGCTGCCTTCACACCCCTGGCTGAGTGCTTCACTTGGGAAACAACCTTCATAGTACTTTCAGACTGGCCTGGTTCAAATTCCCCAACAAATTAGTGCCTCTGTTCAACAAAATGACCCTACCTTCTTGAATTGTTAACATTAGAAGAGCGTATGAACACGCTCAAGCAGAGGATTCTCATGTGCCCTCAAACCAGCACACCTTTATGTGTTCCCTGCTTGACATTGTCCTAAAGAGAAAGTGGGCCAGGTGCTATGATCAGAAGAGAATGAAGAACCTCTGACTTTGCCTCTACTTGACATAAGGGATGAAAGTTAGAACACGAACCCTTTCCTGTTGGGGTACATTGTGTGAAGGTGTGTCACTGTGCATTCAATTGTTAATTCTGTAGCAGTTGAGAGCTAAATGCTGGCAAAATTTTGATGTCATTTCTATGGAGGCCTCATATTTTCTAAATATGTATCCTTCCTCTCTAGCAGAGAGGCCATCTAAAATTCTATCTGACTGGCCAATGGCTGAGCAGGAGGGCAGAACTTCAGAGAGAGAGAGAGAGAGAGAGAGAGAGAGAGAGAGAGAGAGAGAGAGAGATATGCTGGGGGAAGAATTGAGACAGAGAACTTGGGAGACAGACACAGAGGGAACAGGACAAACTACAGTGGATCAGAGAAGGCATAGAGCTAGCCACATGACATGTCATGACAAGATAGTCAGATTGTTTAGAGTAGCTGGGAGACTGCTAGCTGAAAGGCCAAAGCTATGAAATATTTAAAAGCCTCTGCCTTGTTATTCATACCACTCACAGGGTCAACGCTACATGTTCCCCTTATGAAAAGAGAAAGGGATTCTTCAGTGTTCTCAAGGGAGACTACAGACCTACATCATGACAGGTAACAACATTACCAAAGAGGAAGTTACATCTGAAAGTCAAGTGTTGATGGATATGATTGCTACCTAAAGATCCCAGGGAGGCTGGCCACAGTGTTTTCGGGCAGAACTGACACTTTGCTGGCTCCTGTGGGAAGGCTGAGTCTGAGACAGCACTCCCCCCAAACCTCCCCAGGGTCATGGTGCTCTTCTCCAAGAAGAAGCAGGCCCTGTCCACTGTGATCTCAGCAGCTCAGCTCCTCCATCTGTTCGTCTGCTGGAGTTGCAACTGCGACGCATCATGTTCATTTATCACCTGAAAAATCACCCTGTCAGGCTGTGATTCTCTTTGTTCCAAATGCATTCACCTCTCCTCTACTAAGCAAGAGAAGGGAACTTTAACTGAGTACCCTCAATTCTTCTTATACATGAGAAGAACTAAGTCCCCACCTAATCACTAGAGACTACTCTCTACCAAGGGGTCTATTGCAGGAATGGGGTGATGGGTTTAAATACAGTCAAAGTATAAGATATATTAGCCACTGGGAAATATATTATTTTATAAAGTAAAATTTAAAAAGAAAAAAGAAAGAAAGGAAGGAAGGAAGGAAGGAAGAAAGAAAGAAAGAAAGAAAGAAAGAAAGAAAGAAAGAAAGAAAATGTTCTACTAAACTTCAATTTAAAACAATTCAGAGAGAAAAAAATACTAAAAGACTCCAGCCAGGTATGGTGGCACATCTCTTTAATCCCAGCATTTCAGAGGCAGAGGCAAGAGTATCTCTGAGAGTTCAAAGCCAGCCTGGTCCACAAAGTGAGTTACAGACCAACCAGGGCTACATAAATGTTGCTGTTAATATTTTAAATGGCATTTTCTTGGGCTGACTATCTAAGAGGTGGTGGCTCTGCTTAGCTCTGCCACCATGTTCTGCGGACAGAGGCCACATGTGTGCTGCAGCTAGAAGCAGCCAGAGGCCACAAGCGTCACAGCTAGGAATGGCCAGCCAGAATCACTGGCCCTGCCACCCATGAGGTGCCAGCATGGGAGATGGCTCTGCCAATCTTCCAAGCTGTCTCCACAAGGCTGGGCTGTGCCCAGACCATCCTGCCATCCATGTGGTCCTGGTAGGAATGAGACTCTAATGCTTAGATTATCCAAAGGCTTTATATATTTGGTAATGTTCAATAACAAGATGCCCACACAATCAGAGGTGTAACCCAATACCCAACCTAGATATATCAACTACCTTTGACTGCTAGAAACAGGCGCAAGCATCCCCTTCCATGTTCCCCTCTCTCTGGTCCTCTCTCCTTAGCTCCTCCTCTTCCTTCTCCTCTTCCTCTCCTTACTCCTTGCACCTTAGCTCCTTCCAACTTGTGGGAAAAATTTCCCGCTACACATAAATCTCAAAAACAAATTAAAAATTTGTTAAATCTAAACCAAAACTAAAAGAAGCTAAATCTTCTACTGCAGGCTATGCTCCCCACAATGTGCACATCCTGGTTTCCAGCCAAGGACTATCTAAGATCCTTTGCTCCCCAATCTTGTCCTATTGTTTGGCCAGTGGCCCACCCTGCTGCCAGCTCTACCACTAGCACAGCAGTAATGAAGAAGAGAATCAGAACGGTTGGAAGGGCAATGAAATGGATCCCATATGACAGGAACAATTTCCAAATCTCTTCTTAACCCAAAAGGTCATGTACGCTTACATGAGTCATGTTAACAATCATGGAAGACTAAAGATGAGGCCCTTCCAAGTTGTCCAAGTTGTTTTTTCCAAATAGTAAGATACATTTTCCTGTGCGTCATAAATCTTTTCTTTGGGAGTTTTCTCAGAGTAGTTCCCCCCCCCCCCCCCAATATGCATGGTGATCCCGGTATGCTGCCAAGAGTATGCAATTCCTTTCTCAGAAGGCCCACACCTACTATAGGCTTTGATGAGACAACCAGTAAATAATAACAACGGGCAGGGGAGCTGCACTGAACACTTTAAAAGCATCTATAAACGCTGCCAAAAGGAAGCCCATCTTGACACCCTGACTCCAATGAAAGATGCTTAAGGGAGCTCATCAAAGCCTCTTATATCTCAGCGCACACTTGCACACTTCCTACTCAATCAGTCCTTCCTTCTGACTACACATGTTGGTCAACATATATGTGTCTTTAAACCTCACCTGCCATGTTCTTAAATTTCCTTTCTTCACATTGTTCAATCATGACTATCAACAGTACTGAAAATTTTCACAGAACTGTTAATTGACAAAAATCTCTTCATACACCAAACACATTCAATCTTTGAAGCTTCTCTTTGAAAAAAAAATGAAGGGCATGAGAATTGAACAGGTGGCCCACATCAAGCAGCTGTGATGCAAGACAAGTGGCATTTGTTCCATTCAACCCCATCGCTGTGGGCTCTAAACTCAACTGCCCTCTTGCTATTAAGTGGCTTCCCTCTTGTCTCCCCAGCCTGATTCCGAGTACATTGTCTATGCATCTTTTGCGACCTTCACAGACATTACACTAGGACTCTGTCCTTTCCCAGTCACTATTGAGGGCTCAAATGAGTAAGAAGCTGCTGAGTAAAACTGTGATACACAGAAAACAAGGTTCAGCAGAGCCATTGCAAGGACCATAAGAGTGACAGCCATTTGAAAACAGTGGATTCTTTACCAGGTTTCATTGGTAGAAGAATCTACACGCAAGTAACCCTGACTTTCAGAATAATGACCAGCATGTTTTACTTTAAAGGCCAAGGGGTAAAAAGCATCTTTGATCTTATATATAATCTGGGTCCCAGTACCTTCTTCTTAGCAATAAAACTTTAACATATACAACACTTTAAATCAAATGCTACCTGATTTCAGATTCTTGGCATGGCTCCTTAAGTATAAAGTGCCAAGGGCCACCCTGGACTTGGAGAAGGGTTCTGAGAGAAGGAATGTCTGGGAGTAGTGAAAACAAATGACTTGAAGTCCAATTGTGGGTCCAAGCTAGTGGCCTGTAGCCTGCTGGAGACAGCTTTCCAGACTGCTTTCTCTCTGTTCTGTTTTTCTTTGGAGCTACCCAGACAGCGCTCTCTCTCTCTCTCTCTCTCTCTCTCTCTCTCTCTCTCTCTCTCTCTCTCTCTGTATATTTCCTTCTTGATACAGTTCTCCAAACAGTTCCCTCTTGCTATTCTAAAAAATTCTCTGGGTAGCTCATCTCTTGCAGATCGTAAGCCCAGTATTTTATTTTATATATCAATCCAGTCATTTACTCCAGGTTTCCTTTTGATTATCCTATGAAGCAGGATCCTTTGACCTCAACCCTTTGATTCTTAGAAGACAGCAAGCACACTTTATTTTTACATTGCAAAAGAATTCAGAGATATGCCTGCCTTTGTTAAGCACAGACAATAAGCTAGCTGGGTGGGACCCTGCCCTAAAATTATCATTTCTACCATGCCTGTGCCTAACCTTGCTCTGTCCCTAGGCTGACCCTAAACTCAGAAATATACCTGCCTTTGTTTCTGACTGCCTTTGTATTTTTCTGACAAGCGGGCTCATCAATGCAGCTGTCTCTGCTATTCCAGGTCTGTGAAGCCCCTCATACAATTCATAGTGTACCTTTATATACTGCATAGTTGAGAAATATATATTTTTCAATTCATGTTTTTAGAGTTCTTTTCCACAACTTTAAGGGCTGTCCTGAAGGTCCTGGTGTTTGCCATTTTTCTGAGACATTAGCTACACCTTCACCTCCTGGACTTTGTGCTGTCTCTGATTATTACGGAGTCATTAACGTTAAGAGGGAGGATATTCATTGAAGGAGGAATGTAAAAATATATACATTATTATGCAAACAAGCCTTATGCCCACAGCAGCTACTGATACTCATGGATGTCCGGCTGACCCTGTCCCAGGGGCAGGAACCATGTCATTCCACCCCTACCAAGGCCATGCCAGACTGGGCCATAAAGCAAGGCCACACGTGGCAGACACTTAACAAGGTGAAGGAAAAACCCCCTAAATTTGTCAGCCTCAAAGAGCTCAACTGTAAGACTATCATAAATCCCTTACTAAGCCCTCCCTATTGTTCTTTCAGAACCCCAGGGCACATGACAGCTTGAATGCACACGCATAAAGTATAAACATCTCTTTATAGGAATTGAAGGAGAAAAGAAAAAGGATGGGCTTAACAGTAGCCAAATGTAGAAACTGGCAGGAGATTGAAGGAGAGTACAAAAATATTGTCCTGCCAGGCAAAATGTGTCCACTTGTGCAGTAGTGTCAGGATTCTGATAGATGTAATAACTAACCACTGTCTCTTTCTAATTGAATGTGAGTCCAGCTGCATGGGGACTCATGCTTGGTACTGTAAACCTTGTCAAGAGTTTGTGACTGGGAAGGTCATAAACCATAGAGGAGGATGTACTGTTATTGATTTGTTAAATGAACACGTTAAATGGTCTTCTAAATATTTATGTTTATGCCTATACATCAGTGATGCTCTCAGCTTCTATCTTACAGTTTCAGGCAGAAGACAAGACAGACACTCATAACTGGTCAAAGTGCAAACACAGAGTGCACTTGTCTCAAAAGGGCACATCTGTATCATCCCCTCTAAGACACCGGGAATACTGACAAAGAAGGGGCAGAGGATAAGGAGACGTGCCACACACAGACATCTTCTGGACATGACATGGTCATTGCACTCATAAACCCACTGCAGCTGTGGTCCCTTGCATACTCCCGCACCAGACTGAGCCCATCTCATCACGGATAAGGAAGGGACTTGTGAGGCCCCACATCTCCCCTGGAGATAATGGTAGTAAATGGTTAGGGGGGTCATTTTCTTCAGTGGTGTAGTCACTGAAAAATATCTCAGGCTTTAGCAAATAACCCTCTATTCCATTCATGACATGATGAATTCAGTGGGTCACATCCAAACAAATGACATGAAAGCAGGAAGGGACTTCTTGTTACAAATGATGAAAGCCACTAAAGCCCACAACACATGTGTATGAAACTCAAAGAAATTCTAACGTTCTTTAAAAGTGCTTGTTTCATTTGTTGTTTAGCACTTTGTGGGGATCATTAGATGTACTCCAAGACATTAGTGTTACCCAAGAGTCTTCAGCATAAAGAAGAGTGGAACTACAGGGAACCAAGGATCAACTATAGCCTCATTGATGCTCCAAGGAGAAGTGCAGATCCAACCACTTATCTTTCACCTCATTTGAGGGTGCATAGAAGACAGGGTTTGGGGAGTCAACAGTGTGAAGAAACTGGTAAAAGATAAAAGTAACAAGATACCATCCATGACAAGCACCATAGGCTGAAATGAAGGGGCCACCATAGTCAGGTTTGTAAGCATGGTTCCTACGACATCTACATTCTTTTTCCACAAACAGCAATCTTATTATTTCAGAACAAATGCATTTCTAGCATATGGATTAGGTTCTAACTTCTCAACCCCATCTCTCTTTTCTTACATCAAAAAAAAAAAAAAAATACAGATTTTAAAATTAAAAAAAAAAAAAAAAAAAAAAAAAAAAAAAAAAAACCCCAACGAACCAGCTAAGGACCAAACTGCATAGTATGGTTATAAGCAATCTCGCAACGTGATAGGAAAATCAATGTAGTTGGCCCACCAGTCCAAATGGCAGTGGCACCCAGCCCTGTCATTACTGTTCACAGCCAGGAAAGTTAACAACAAATTAGGTGAGAGCAGACATTTAGTTTGCCCGAGGGAACTGAAAAGAAATGGGCCCCAAATGTCAAGCACTCTGATGAGTGAGGTGACACATCATTTCCTACAGTTTCAACACAATTGTGCAAGACTGACTCCATCTCTGTCCTCAAGTTATCAAAGAGACAGTGTCCAGCTGTTCTCCATATCCACTCAAAATGGAACAGAACAGTTCCCATTAAACTAGAAGGAAGGCAACTCAGACATCAAAAGGAATGCCCAGTTGCAACTTATTCTTTTAACAGAGCAACCTAATGGTGTGCCCATAAACCAATCTAGCTGGTGGTATTTATAAGATGCCTATGCAAATGAGACTGGCATTAGACATCAGAGGCTAAACTAGATCATCTTCAAATGTTCCAGTCTCAGCAACAGCATGGCAAAATGGCTACTGCTAACTCCATTATGTAGATCAGAACTGAGATCTAGAGACATTAAGTGAGTTTCGTAGGAAATGGTGGAAGGCACATCTAAACTCAAGTGTATCCATTTTCCTTCTTTAAAATTCTCCTTGATTTTAGCCAAGTGCTAGAGAGGATACTTGGTTCCTGCCCATAGCAACTAACACATCATTTTACAGTTAATCACGGTGGAAGGATCAAATAAATGAATACAAATAAATCAAGAACAAATGACTGGTTCTGCCTCCGATGTTCTTATCCCATATTTCATCAATCTAAAGATGTTCTGTCACCACCTCATAACATCTCCAAAATCGGAAGGCAATTACAGTAGATAGCCTGCCGTGGTATAAATGGCAGGATTCTCTTTATAAAATATTACACAATCCCAAATCCAGTACATGTCATAGCCGATAAAGTAGAAGGAACAACATCCAAACCCCAGAGAAATCTGAAAACAGTGAGATCAGTTTTCTATTTAAAGGAGGGTGGGGGTGGAAAGTGGTTATTTTAAGCATCTTTCTCAGAGAAGTATAAATTTCTTAAAGGTGGGGACATAATGTTTTTTGTTTGGTTTGATTTTACTTCCCGAAACCCCAGTTTCAAATTGTTTGAGAAAGAATGGTGGCATCCTATCCTATGTGAAAATATTAAACAGGCAAGGGAAGCCCTGCCCCACCCCTCATCCCCCTGCAGTCCTGCCCAGAGGCGGACTTTAATTCCATGACCTCTCTCTCAAAGGGAAGTATGATTACAAATCTGCTCAGCCAAAGAAAGTCAAGGGCTCACTCAGTAGAACTTTTCCTTGTTCCCATCTCTCAAAAGCTCTGTGCCACTGCTTCTACTTTGTAATCATTCCTGTTCTTTTCCAACACAGCTGGACAATGCCATGGCTCAGTGGTTAAGAGTGGATCTTACAGAGGACCTGGGCTTGGTTTCTAGTGTCCACACAGTGGCTCACAGACATCTGTAACTCCAATTCCATGGGAACTGGCCTCCACAGGCACCAAGCACACATGTGGGTCACATACATACATACATGTATGCAAATATTCATATAAAATAAAAATAAATGCCTTTTAAAAAGTATATTAACATCTCTCAGCCATCTCTTCAACTTAAATTATCTAAAACACTTACTTTCTTTGGGAATTTTTCATGGTTTGAGAAATCAAGATAAAGCCTTTAAGATGAAGTTTCCCTCCTTGTCTTTCTTTCTTCAAAATGCTACCACAAAAAGAGAATAATCTGAAAACAATTAGGCCATGCTCAAAGTAATGGGTGAAAATCTGACATGGAACAGGGTGTTCTAACAGACTCAGAGACTCTCCATGTAAATGACTTAGTCAATTTGAAGGGGAATCAGTGTCCTCACTGTGGAGAACTCTTGCAGATATGCCATGACCCAGTGATCCCGAACAAATGTCACCACAGAGAAGATAGACTCATAGTGCTCCTTGCTGTGATCCCCGCTGAAACAAATGTCACCACAGAGAAGATAGACTCACAGTGTTCCCCTGCTGTGATCCCCACTGAAACAATTGTCACCATAGAGGAGATAGACTCACAGTGCTCCCTACTGTAGGCATGGAGGATGGATCCTGAATCCACTCCTGAGATAACATCAGATAAGCCCAAACCAAAAGACTGTCTATACAGAAGTCTTATACTCTTCAGAGGTGTCATTGTCACACAAGGCAAAGAAAGGACTCCAGAGTAATATTGCAGGACATGCCAGCTCAATGCTGTGTGTGATCATAAATTGAATCTTGGATTGAAAAAAGTAAACCTTAATTCAAACATTACTTGAACGATTAAAATTTCAATGTGGGTTGTTGACTAGTTAATATCACACCATGGTCAAATTTCTTGTTTTGAAAATCACACTACAACAAAACTTCCTGAGCTTTAGAAACTGCACACTGGTACTTAGGAAAGAAGGGTATGCTTCCTGCGCCATTCTCTTAAGTGGTTCAGCGATAATACACCATAAAAATTCATACAGTATTAATAGCCACGTGTCCTTATGGATTGACATACACCATACCAATAACATTCATAAGTATCCCGAAGAGGAAATCTGACAAATTGAGCAGTTTATGAATCTGACTGCTGATGCTAGGCAATTCTTATTTCTGTAAGCTTGAAATGTCTCAAAAGCAAAATAAAATAAAGCAAGATAAACAAAAAAAAATGATTTCTCTCTCATTTTAGATATGTCCGAACATTGAGCAATAGCAATGTTTTCTTTCTTAGGCTGGAAAAGACATCATAGAAGAAAGCAGCTTCCGTTAGGCACATCTAAGCACACTCAGGCCTTCCCACGATCTCAGCAGAGACTGTAAGTGAACAAAGTGATAGTTGGAAATAATTATCTGAGCACAAAACAATTAGCACAGTAACCACGGGGAGAAAGTTAATTGTCATGGCCATGGCTGCAGGACAACCCTGCCCTTGTAAACATACCAGCCATTCAGCCAAACCCATTCTCTGCCCTCAGGAACTGAAAGTCCTAAATCAAAATTACAAGGCGGGGCATGCACTAGGCTGAGCACACTGGGAAGAAGACTGAAAACACGGATAGAGTTGTTCCTGGAAACAATTCTGGATGGAAGAAAAGGAGCACAGTGTCTCTAATGCTGGGATGGCTTGCACGCAGAAGCCAGCCAGCATCCTTCCCTGGATGGCTTTAAAAGAGAACACCATCTACTATCATGTTACAACACACACAATGTCCTTCCAAGTATGTCATCACACAAACTGTGAGAGTACTGTCCTACTTCACTTGAGCTATGGACTGGGAGTGAGCAAGAAGGCCCAGGGTAAAAGCTCTGCTGGAAAGTCAACATTAAGAGGTAGCTACTGCTTCTTGCCCTGAGCTGTCAATCAAAATAGGGCTCGGTATGTAGTTCAGCAGTAGAATGCTTGCCTAGCATGCCTAAGACCCTCTGTTGTATTCCTGCATCTCAAAAATCAGGAATAAAGAAGTAGTCACAACGTAATTAAGCAATATGCAAAATATCAGAAATGGGTTTTTAGTCACAAAACAATAACCCATTGACTAATATGATAAACGTTAGAAATTATCAATGTTCAGATGGACTCTCTGGACATACACTCTCCTTTACTTACAAGCATCAATAGAGACTCTCACCCTTTGTTCTCAGGGATGATGTTTTAGCCTTGAGCACTACATGGTCCTGTGCCTATCCAAACCTCTGGATTCTGCTTTCCTGACAATTAGCTCTAAGTGTAACCAAGTGCTATGCTCAGGATTGAGATGTTTGCCCAGAGTAAAGCTTTTAAGCATGGAGATATGGTAGCAAATATAAAAGATCAGTACACCGAGGTGTCTTAAGAAGGCTATTCTAGCCTCTTCTCTTTTCACTCTCGATGGTAAGTGTTTAGTTAGCAATTGTGACTTATTTCAGGGACCAACATTTATTGTCTTCCAAAAAGGAGTTATGGTCCCCTTCTGGTTTCATAGCTTATCTCCACACACACATACATACATGTATACACGTATACACATATATAATACATACATATTGAAAGTTATGATCTTAATTTACTAGCTTTCATATCTATCCATTTTCTGTCAAATCTCATAATTCCATCTTCTTTACAGGTAAACAAAAGTTGTTTGTGAGTATCACATTATCCTTACCTACACATCTGTTGATAGATATGCAGGCTAGCTCTGTTTTCTTGCTATTGTCAAGAGAACAACGAACATGGGTGTGAAGTGTTTCTATGGTAGGACATAAAGTTCTTCGTGAATATGCCCGGGAGAACATAGGTAGGTCATATAGTTGATATAGTTAAGATACTAGAAAAGGGACACTGGAAAGAGGAAACAGGTGCTGAGAAATAGGCTAGAGGATAGAACATATGACAAGAAAGTGGAGAAGAGGTAACCAGAGATAGAGAAGAAGACAGGGGGATGAGAATCAACAGAAACAAGCTTGTTTGGAGTTGCTACAATTAATTAACTAATTGAATTGTCCATGACAGAACTGGTTCTTGAGTCAGGTTCTAACAGATGAATCAGTGTGGTTCTGCATAAATATAGGGCCAACTGTTGCGATGACTCGGGGGAAAGGCTTTTGTGAATAAGCTCTAATTCTACTGTGGTCTAAAGATATAAGCAGTATGGTCTTGGATCTTTAAAACCCATTGGACTTGTTTCCTGGACCATAACACATACTATCTTAGCAAAAGTTCCATGTATGCATGAGAATGATATTTTTACTACAGTCTGGATATGGCATTGTATATGGCAATAAATTCATTCACATTTTTGTTCAAATTTACTATACCCCTACTAGTTTTGTGTTACATCAGTTACAAAAAAAGAGAGAAAAGAAAAAGAAGCTGAAATCATCAAATATAAATGAATTTGTCTATTTCTGTCCTGTTGAGTCAAGTTTTGACCCATCTATTTTGAAGACCCATTATTAAATACCACATATCAATCAGGGTTGGGGAGATTGCCCAGTGTGTAAAGTACTTGTGGCACAAGCATGGTGACCTCAGTTTGGATCATGAGCAACCACATAAACGCTGGGTGTGGTGGCCCATGTCTGTAACCCAAGCATTGAGATGGTGGAGATAGGTGGATCATAGGGGCTTGGTGTCCTGCCACCAGCCTAGCCAAAACAATAAGCACCAGATTCAGTGAGAATCCATGTCTCAAAACAGTATGGTGGAAAATGATAGATGAAGAGAGATGAAGGCAATGTCCCACCTACACATAATCATATACATACACTCATACAACATCCGCTCACCCACATATGCACACATTTAGGACTGCTATGTCTCCTTATTGAAATGACTTTTTGTTGCTATAAATATTGCTGCTATCACTGATCATATTCTTAAAAGTGATCTAGTGAGATGGGAAAATAATTACAACTTTGTTTTGATTAATGTTCCCATGTATATGTGTATTTATCCTTTCTTTTTAACATGTTTGTACTTTTATATTTATGGCATTTCTTTAACACGTAACATATATAATTTGGTAGCATTTCTATTAAATTTGACAAATTTTACCACTTAATTTTTATGTTTAAAACATTTATACTTAGTGTAATTATCATTGTGATTGAGTTTAAGTTTACTATCTTGTATTTTGCATTTGCTTATAGCCAATGTAGGGCTAAACTTTTTCTTCTTCTGTCAAGGTTTGCCTGACTTTGGTTTAATGTAAGCAAATAATTACACACACACACACACACACACACACACAAGATCTCTATGTAGTTATGGCAGAAAGCTAGTTTTCTACCAGTAGATCCATCTTGGACTGATGTGGAAGTAGAAAATGCATATTTTAAAAGGTTTCTTGGGCGATTCTGATCTCCTGCTAAAGTTTGAACCCACTGCTTTAACCCAGAGATAGTAACTTTAACATGTTATGGTCATGTAGGCTGTGAGGTCAGATACAGGCTAAAGGAGGTATGAGGAGCTTTAGGAAAATAGAGAGCCTGTTCCAACTAAAAATATTAATGTTTAACAATTGTTTTAAATATGTTTTGAATACTTGAAAATATATTTACCAGGTATTCTCTTTCCTGATGCCACTTAGTCTGCCATTTTAAAAAAGTTAAATACAATTGGGCCCCATCCAATATGGAGGACTGACAGCTCAGGATAGCAACACCATTGTTAATGTACAATGTATAGCCCATGAATTCCTTATGTTCATTAGAAACAAGGATGAGTTTTAGCAACAGAGAGTTAATGTTTATTTTTGCTGTATTCACTGCTGTCCCACCTTCATGCATCTCACACAAACACTTAACTCTCTGTGTGTAGTATTAATGGAATTTCTATCTTCCACTACTGAATTTCACTTGGTTGGATTTGACCCACAGTTTTGACTTATGTTTGGACTATTGATTGTATCATTTTTCAAGGTGTCTGCTTTACCCACAGTTGTATCAGTTGAGAATCTCATAAATGTGAATCCCCAATCTCAGCTACTCAAAGGTATTGTGTAGAACCCATAACATAGCCCCATTAAAGGTTGTGTTGGCCAATGAAGAGCTGACCAACCAGCCTTTTTTCTTTGTAGTTTCTTCTCCCAGAGACTATATGAAGCACAAACTAACAAGCTTAGCACTTAGCATAATTACAAAATGCCAGGGTGACAATGAACTTACAGAGTTCATGGGGACTTTGTGTAAACATTCTTGCTCCTTGCTGCCATGGGTAAGCAGATGATGTTGGAAATGAGAAGACAGCAACACCCTTGAACAAGGCTATGGGATCACCATTCTGTGTGCCTTTTACTCAGAAGACCCATCTCTGGTGTTAATGAGCTATATGGCCTTAGGCAATTCAGTTTTCTTTTCTGAGTCTCAATTGTCTCAATTTGACTTTCCCCTCAAATAGCTACCATCATTCCCCACTCTTTTCTGCCTCTCACAGTCTATGCCTTCCTCACAAGGTCTTACTTTGCATCGGCAATGACATACTTTTTATTAAAAAAAAATAGCTAGAGGAAACTTTTCCTCTCTCTCAAATAACTCTCCTAAAGTCTATCTTACCAGCTTCTTACTTAAGCCTTCCATATGACTATAGCCAAGTAGTCAAACCTAGTCACATGATCTGATTCCTATCCTACATCCCATCCCACTCAGGCATACTCTTCATCCCAGGCACACTCAGCTACTTACAATCCCATGAGTTAGTTGTGTTTCCCCCCTACTACCTTAATTCAAGCTATTCTCCCTATCTGAATTATCCAGGTCCTTCTCCTATACCCAACTTAAACAGATTATTATTCAAAATTCATCTCAACCATCAGGAGTTCCAGGAGGTCCTTTTGGGGGATTCAGATACCCTTATCAGGTACCTTCTGGGGTTCACAATGCATTATCTATCTTGGCAACCATCAATTGTTTACAAATGACTTATCTTTTCCTCTACCCCAACTATATGCTTCTGGGAGCCCAGGGTTTTTTGCTACAACTTTCTGGGCTACCTCATGGAAAATAATGCATGCTTGTTGTATCACTGACTAAATCAAATGCCAAGTGAATCAATGAGCCAGTCATACCACAGGCAGTTACTCACTTCCTTGCCAAAAGGGCCCAGTCAGGCAAGCTGGAGCCCACAGCACAATATCCTAAATGGACTCAGACTCTTGGATACTGCCTCAAAGCAAGAATCTGTCAGAGATGCTCCTCATGGGACTCCCTGGGCTCGACTAGACTCTCCACCCTCTTTCTAAAACCCTTCACAAAGAAGCTCAGATCAAATGGAAGAAAGGCTAGGAAATTGTTTCTTCTTAACACTCACCAACCAAGGAGGAGCCACATCCACAAATGTGCTGTCCTTGGTCCCTGGAACCCAAGAAGTCAGGGAAGCCTCCTGGAAAGACATCAACTGGAAAAATCCATCCCTGCCCAGGCCTTTGCCAGGCCTCTCCCCCGCTGAGACTGCTCATTGCTTGAAGTCTACAACTTACCACTTGTTTATGTTCCTAACCCCAAGTTCAGGGGCATCTGCAATTTAATTTGAGCCATCAGTAGAGGAGGATGCTTTCTGCTGGAGTCAGAAGAGCATAAACAAACTTCTAGGCTGAACTCTGCTTGGCATTTCCTGCTCACTCTCACTCTGGTCCTGTAAATACCTCCAAGACTACCTCTAACAGGTCCAGATGGTGGTGACTTGTCCCTAAGCCAGGGAGCTATCCCTCAGAACGGATGGAGAAAGTGTATGGGATAGCTGGGTAAAGATACACTGTGAGGAAAGAGTTATTTAAAATGACAGGAAAGTGAGGAAGTCTATGGAGTTTTGGAAGGGGCATAGAGAGAGATGAGATACATTCTTCAGGCCCTGGAAGACCTGAGAAGGGCGGAAACTGCTCTGGATGATGGAGGAGAAATGTGTTAGCCATTTTGTCAAGAGTTGTGCTCCAGTTGAATGGCCATCTGGATCTCAACCATCGCTCACTAAAAGTTGAAAGAAACTAGATAGTTGGGCAAGTGTCACCTAAGAATCACTGTCATGGAGGCTGTTTCTGTCCTTCTTATCCAAGGCATCTTTGCCTACATGGAAATACCTAGACTCCATCCTGTTCATGACTGAGGACTCTGAGAATACACAGCCCACATACTAAGTGAAGGAAGCCCAGCTTTCATACTATTGGTATTAGTCATGATTCTTTAGAGTCATAGAACTTATGGAATGTCTCTATATAATAAGGGAATGTATTGTAATGACTTACAGTCTGCAGTCCAACTAACCCAACAATGGGCACCTGTGAATGAGAAGTCCAAAAAGCTAGTAGTTGCTTAGTCCCATAAGGCTAGTTGTTTTACCTGGTCCTGTATAAGCTGGAATCCTGAAGAAGTAGGTTCCAACAGATGTGCTAGCAAGTAAGTGCAAGCAGGCCAAGAAGAATGAGTCTTCCTTCCTCCAATGTCCTTATGTAAGCCTCCAGCAGAAGGTGTGGCCCAGATTAAAGGTGTGTACCATCATGCCGGGACTTGGAACTTGCTTTGTCCCAGGCTGGTCTTGAACTCAGAAATCTGCTTGCCTCAGTCTTCTGGGAGTAAAGGCATGTACTACCTTGCCTGAACCTAAGCTTTTCATGGACCCTATGCCTCAAGATCTCCATGTCAAAATCCATGTCTTCCAGCCCAAGTCTTCCAGCCTCAAGATCTAGATCACAGGTGTGCCCACCATTTCTGAATTGTAGTTCATACCAGATGTAGTCATGTTGACAACCAGGAATAGCCATCACACCATCCATCCTCATTGCTCACCAGTACTTCTGAACCACACTGAGGATCACTTTAATATTTTATAGACAGTTTACCTCAAATCACATTCATCACACACTATCCACCTATAGATGACCACCGTGGGTTATTCTTACTAGATACAGAGATAATAAAAGCTCTTATTACTCAAAGCCCCTGGAAGCAGAAATCCCCAGCCTGGGCCTCTCACTCTTCCCAAAGAGTCAGCTGGTCTTCATGCTAGGTCCCTGACATACAGCTGCCACCCACACTTGGGGCCAGCAGCCCCGAGATGCCATGCAGACTTTTCCATTTGTCCAGAGCTTAAGTGCCTCTGATATACACCATGTGTCCTCACAGGAAAACACACACTCATCGACTCTACATAATACTCCAGATGTGACCAAAACTACAGAGACTGAAGAAAACAGAAGTGGTCGTAGTAGGTTTAGAAATAGAAATTCAAGAACCTTGAGTGTCTTGTAGATGGGGTGAGCCTGATGAGTAAATTCCAGAACTGAACTCCAATCTCCTGTGTCCTGATTCCTAAATTTAACCCACCTCCATGTGAGACCACGGGCTCTGTCACGTAGTTGGCTCCAGGACCGAGACTCTATATTTGCAGAAGCATCAGAGCTTAGCTCTAGAAAGATTCCTGTAAATCTCCTTTTCTGCCCTTGATTTTTAGGTGACAAGAATCTAATCTAGCTTGTCTGAAGAATCACTCCCCATTGATACCACTGTTTATTAAATCTAAATAGATTCTAGTGGCACTGATGAAAGATTACTTATTTGGAAGCAGCCTCAGACAAGACATGACACCCCCCCCCCCATCTCTTTGCTGTCTCAAGAGGGTTTGTGGGAGGGGGTGTTGAGATAGAGTCTCACTACATAGCCTAGAGTAGCATCAAAATCCATAATCCTTGGGCCTCTGTCTCAAAAATGCATCAGGATTACAGGCATATACCACCATACATGGTAACACCTTAGCTGTTAGATTTTAGTTCTTTGACAAGACAAAGGATTGGGTCTGGATGGCTTATAATAATGCTCTCAGACCCAGGATTTTAGGTTCCCATATCTATGGCTGCATCACCCTAAGCAACCAGAGCTGTTCTGTTTTGCTCTAGAACCCTACATAGTCATAGCTGAATGTCCCTGCATTCATTCACATACCACACCCCCATCAGCCACTTAGAGCCTCTTTCTGGTGTTATTTATGCATCTCACTGGCACACAGATCCTCCCTGAAGATAGAGCAAAGCAGATAGATAGGTCAACGTGGTGTCATAATGCCTGTAACTTAAGGTGTCTTGCCTACTCTGAGCTACTATTATATTCATCTTTGAAATAGGACAAGGTCCCAAGGTTGTCATTAAGGTTCAGTTTGAGTGTGCCCACTAGGGTGAAATAAAACTGGCCCCCCAAGGGCTTTAGGGTATAGGGTATGTTAGCAACAGCTGATAGACAGTACCAGTTACACAGCCATCAGTGAAGAACAGCATTGGATCACAACCTGGGGAGCCAGTGGGCTAATCAGAATGCAGAGAAAAGAGTACCCAGCCTCCATCATGGCAGGAAATGAAGACCAAATCCTCTCTGAAGGATAGAGGACATTTAGGAGAAGGCTTTCCTCTCCTCAAACCTTCTATCCCACTGAAAATCCTATTAGATACATGTGCCTTCCCAGAGTCTCCCAGAAGAAAATTCAATATCTCTTGAAGTAAAAACCAAGTCAGTGGCGTCTGGAACGTCCTCACATGTGAATTTACACAGTCCAAACTCAACAAAGATGCACCTGTTTCCTTATGGTCCCAAATACTCACCCAGCCCACAAGATTCTCAACTCTCTGACTCCTGTCATGAGGGACCGGTCAGCTTCCTCATGGTCCCCCCTGTAGTGTTAATCAGTTTCCAGACTCCCTCCACCTTGTGCATGGTGGTTACACCAGACTTGGGAGTTCATATCCTGCCTCTCCTACCTACAGGCTATGTTGGTATTGAGTACTTAACTAACCTCGTGTGCTTCAATTTCCTCTTCTGGGAAAAAAAAAAAAAAGCTAATGGCATCCTTCCCAGTGAATGGCAAAGGTTTAGGACAAAGCCTGTTAGACAATAAGTTTCATTTAATGTAGTTATTGTCTTTCTTCTCATCTTTACCTGGCTCGTCTATGCCTTCATCACATGTCATGTGTCATGTCGTCACAAATGTCACATCCCCAGGAAGGCCATTTCCCAGAAGATTAGACTGTTCCATATCTGTGCGGCCGCTGAACATCCATCTCCTCCTGTGGAGTAGCTAGCACCACACTCACCTTTAGCTGTCTGTTCTCAGTGAGGCTCCAGGAGCTCAAGCCAAACAGGCTTTCCTGGGATAGTCCAGGTTAGCACCTGTCTCTTCAGTGTGATGAACTGAATTGGTGTTCAGTTAACATCAACTCCTCTGAGGTCCATGCTTAGCCATGTGATTTGCCTTATCCAATGGGAAGTTAGTAATGTGATTATTATCAGCATGCATATCTCAAGACCCTGAATTTCTTCCTGGCTTTCCTCAGACCTTTGTGGTTCTTTACAGGAGGAACACGACCAAGTAGTTGCTGGTCTCAGCAGAACATGCAGCTCTGTCAAGAACTACACACAATCTGAAGCCTGGAGTGAAGGCTTACTTCCTCTTGCTCTGAACAGAGACTCGTGAGCAAATAATATATTATTGACTATTGGGGATTTGCTACCTCTGGGATATTCATTCGGCTGCTTTAATGTAACAATATCTACCTAGGCACTCAGTGTCACTATGCAAAGAATTTACTTTCACAGACATGTACCTCAGATTAGAAGACAATTGTTCTAATCACCCGAAGTAGGTTCTGAAATCTGTGATATGTCATCTGCCACTTAAGCTCACCCCATAAAACACTGCCTGACACAGAGATGGCACTCCATAAAAATACTGCATTACATTGAACTGAACTGGATTGTATGCTCTCCCAAAGCTCTTCGCTGTAATATTGTGTCTTCATCCCAGCTGGGAGGTGAGAGGTCAGAGTGCGGTGTCTGACCTTCTGTTCTTTCACTGTGGTCCCATAATGGTACTGCTGGTGTTTCTGTCTGGTTTCTGGGTCACCAGAGGACTTGGTCACTTGATAGGGCAAATTCCCAGAGACAGGCTACTTCATCCAAATGGAACATGGTGTCCCAGTGAGGATAGGGTAGATACAAAAGGGGTCCCATCCACAGCACAAAAACGTTGCATGAGGCATGGGGCAGAAACATTCAGAAAATTCAGTATCTCAAGCAAGGCAAAAAACATCCTTTGTCTATGGCTGATTCCTGTCTCAGCCATACAGATCTCATGAAAGAAACAGTGAAGACAACCACTCAGAGCCCAAGGGTTTCTCCAGACCCTTCTCCAGGCTGAGTGACTAAGGCTGAGTCCCACATCCCTTTCTAATCTGTGCCAATGATGTGCCAGCAGCAGACAGCAGATCTCTGGCAGTCACCCAACTGTCAACATCTTTGAATACCTTTAGATAATCTCAAGACGTTACTGGGGGACAACAGTCTTCTAGGCAAGAAACATGAAGACTTTTTTTTATACACTATTTGGTTTTTGGGGTCTATGACTTCCAGACTCACAAGATTCTGTGGTTTTTTTCCATTTCTAAAACAGAGGCAAGTGTCTGTGCAGAAAGCCTGGGCGTGCCGGACTAATTAAATTTAGCTATCTTGTGGTTGTTGTTGTAACGTGTGTTCTGCCTATGTTATTCAATGTGTTAAGATGGTTTCTGTTGATGTTGGTTACATACCCATGTGGTGTGGGTGGAGAACTTCACTCCGGGGAATATCATTAGCAGAAGTGGGGATGCTCAGGGGTTCCAGAGACACTTGGCAAAACAGTGGCTCCCGGGATCAAACAGTTGGGCCGTGTCCATGGTAACGCATCTTGATGCCAGTCACCTCATTTCTCCCAGGGCAAGATCAGTCCCTCAGATCTACCTGAGTTCCCTGACTCCCACAAACAGAATCACCTTTGCCTTCACATGGCCCAGAAGCTTTCAGGGATAGTGATGCAACTCTTAGGAAGAGAGATACTTGCATGCCTAGGAAGACCAGCCCAAGATTCCCAGAGAGAAAGGGGGGGGAGGAAGAAAGGAACCTCCACAGGACTTCTTATCCTTTACCTGGAGGCTAGGAGGACATGAACCCTGAAACCTGACAGAAATCCTCTGTTATGACACTTCCCCAGATTCCAGAGACACTACGTGAAAGCATCTCTCTGCTATCTGTTGTCGCGGTCCCTCTGTGAGATCTAGCCCTCTTTGCCAGCACCATCTTCAGTTTCTCCTCCAGCCATTTCTCCCAGCCCCTGTGATTTCACCTGGTCCCTTCTGTCTGAGCCATTGTTGAGTCTTTTCTTTCAATACCCAAGTTATCTAAGTTAGGCCCCAAATTGCAAATCTTCCCAATCATGTATTTTTGTCTTCTTCATATTTACACCTAATACCTCAAACTCAACTACATGACTTCTCTGATCAGCCTTCCCAAAGCCAGTTCCTAGGCCCTCCAAAACCTCCAATCACCTTGCCTCAGCCCTGCTTGTTTGATATGACTTATAGTTCTGTGACCTGTATCAGAAGGTGTTTCTTAAGAACTTGTTTTCTCATTATCAAATTTCAAAATCCCCATCTTCTCTCTTCCTGGAGGCTTCAATGCCCAGTCTGAAGTTTAACATCCAGAAGACCCTTGACACAGACATGTTCTCTTACCTTGTTAACAGTTGTTGGGCTGTTTTAAGAAGCATCTTTGATAGATTATGTTTGTTTTGACACCCCCTACCACCACCATCACCAAAGCAAGCAAGAAGGGTAAGACATAGTTCTTTGCAGAAAAGGTACCCTATCACATCACACTTTTCGAGCCTTGGGTATCATGTTACTTTGACTGAAAAGCAAAGTCATTTCCACCAAGTAGAGATTCCCCCCCCCCCTTCACACACCTTGCAAGAGCCAGGCTCCATATGAGACCATGGAAGCATCTTAAGTTTGTTTTCGGTACTAACTGGCTTGGGGGAGTAACTGCTGAAGCTTCTACTAAAACAACTCAGCAGATTTGAGAGTCCGGAAGAGAAGCCACTCTGTTGGCCAAACATGGGATTGACAGCTGACAACCTGACCTCACAGAGGCAGTCAGATTAAAAGATGGTCAAGCACTGACATGAACAACAAAAGCAGACCCCTGAGGCGCCCATTATTATCCTTGCAGAGCTCAAAGGGAAAAGTGTGCAAAGACACCCCCTCCGGAAGCAGAGCTAGGCGATAGTCAACAAGCTGTGTTTGTAAGTAGATCACACATGGTTTTCCTGGGGATATTGACAATTGAAGGGATGGACATGAGGTAGCTGGGGACCCAATTAGCCAGTATTAGCTGGACAACTCTCTGTAGCACTTCCCACCACTCGGGACAATGGAAAGAACAAGTATCCAGAGACACACGGATCTGGAGCCGAGCTTTCTCTGTGGCTTTGGGAATCCCTTATCTCACTAAGTTACACTCATCACAAAATGGAGGCAGTATTGCCCACTGGGTAAAGCTGCTATGAGGCACAGAAGACACACACGTTAAGTGCATATAGAAAACACGTGTAAAATTCTGCTACTTCAGGGAGTACTGTGATCTCTCCTCAGGGAACAGAGAAGCAGTAGCTCTGTTTAAATACATGTGGAGCCCTCACCGCTGTGTTTGTACAATGTCTCATCTAAATTCCTCATGGTCATACCATGGGGGCAGGGCAGTTATTGTGATGCTATCATAGCTAAGGAAACTGAGGCTGGAGAGAGAGTGGGTTACCCAAATATTACACCAGTTGGAGGAAAGCTTGAGTCAAACACTGCTTTTCATTCTTTACCCACTGCTTCCAGAATGAAGAAAATTCAGAGGCTGGACCCCCAGGGTCTGATGCAGGTCATTCTATCCATCTTCAACTTTACAAACACAAGCCTTACTCCTTCCCCGTATTCTTCCTAGAGTAGGGAGTTCTTAAGTCTGTATCTTATAGATGCTACTTCTCCAAGTCTCTGGTCTTGGTCCTTTGTCTTCTGTGAAATACTTGCAGCCTGGTAGTTTCTTTGGGTGCACTGGCCTAAGTTCGACACATGACATGAATAGCCACCCAATAAAATGACTATAACTTTGGTTTCTAAATGGTTTTCTGAGAATGTCCAGGGTCTTCGGTGCTTCAAAACAAGGAGTTCAGGTCACCTCCAGCAGTCTTTGCTCACACCCATGGGCTCATCACCCTGAAGGACTATCTGACTTCTCTGGGAGTCTGTTCTCCCACCATGATATTTTCCATGTGCTATCTTTATGCAGCCTCCCAGCTATTTTTTTCTATGTTTTTTTTCCAGCCCTCTCTCTGTTCCTTATATTCCCAAGAAAAGCCCAGAAGCTATCTACAAGCCTGGAGATTTCCCTTTGAACTTGGGGTCCTTGGGAGTAGAGCCACACTTAATTAGTACCCATGGCCACTGAGAATGTTTGACAGTGCACAACTTGTGAGTTGGCTTTGCCACACCATGGGAACAGCGTGTAAGGCTCTGTCTCTGAGGCTCCCTGCTCCTTGAGTCCTGAGGGTAAGCATTATGCTGAGGCTCTTAGAAGAGCCAGTGTCCTGTGCAGAGATGTAGAAAGGCCTCAGGATGTTTGTTATTAGTTTTTGGGTTGTCTTTTTTTTAATGAAAGAAATTAAGCCTAGGCTCATGAAAACAGTTAAAGGGACAGTGGCCATTTTCAAGTGCATAAAGAGGTGGCCTACATAGTAAGAGTATGTTAGCTATCCGTCACTGTGGCAAAATACGTGAAAGAGTCAACTTAAAAAGAAGAAAGGTTCATTTTGGTCCGTGGTTTCTAAGCTTTCGGTCTGTGGCTGATTGGTTCTACCATTCTAGGTTCTGTAGTAGCGTGGCACATCATTAAAGGAGTGCATGGCAAAGGAAAGTTCACTCATGGCAGCCAAGAGTCAAAGAAACATAAGGGGACTAGTAGAATCCCAATGTCCTCATCAAGATGGGGTTTTTTAGGGGTGGGCAACCCATTCTCTCTCTCTCAGAGAAATGACGTGATGGCCTGAAACTAGTCACTAAGCTAACTCTTGAATGTTTCACCTTTTTCTGATAGAACTATGGCTTGGGATAGCTGAACTGCATTTTGCATTATGAAAAGGACATGAGCCTTTGGGAAACAGGAATAGGATACTATGCTATGGAACTATACTGCAAAGGCCTATGTTGCTATTTGGGGACCAGTGGGACCGGTGGGGAAATGTGTTCCTTCATCCAAGGATGGAGTCAGGTCACAGGAGGAGTAATGTTTGGAGGGAATATTGGGGCTCCAGACCCTTTCTGACTCTGTCTCTCAGCTGCCACAGGTAAATAGGCCTCCACTGCCACATGCTGTGCCTATGATGTGTTTACATACACCCCAAGTAAGTCCAATGGTACCAAACAACCATGGACAGAAAGTTCTGAAACTGTGAGCCAAAATAAACTTTTTTAACATTTAAGTTGACTAACCCAGGCATTTTCTCACAGTTATGGAAAGCTAAGTAACAAGTAGGTATTCTGATTCTGTACAAGAACCAGAAGGGACTTTGCAGAATTCTGGTTCTCTCTCCATGACTTTCTAGTGCCTTGAAACCTCCAGCAGAGTAACAAGCTGCCCTGTTAAGCAAAGTCATCCCTATTAGAGAAGAAAAAGAAGCCACCTCTGCTGCCTTCACTACGCATTTGCTAAATACCACTGCAAACAGGACTCTCCATTCCTTCCACGACCACTAAAATGTCTGACTTTTAAGCTTTGTCCCACCTCTATGATGTCATTATTTGTCCAGGGATTCTATTGCACACAAAGACCAAAGAGGCACAAAAATAACCATATGTTTTTTCTAGATAATACCAGTTACTTCCCCTGATTAAAAAAACAAGACTTGAGTTCCAAAGACAAGGAGCTGCTGATCTAAATAGCTCCTTCTCCATCTGCCTATGGAATTCTGGGTCAAAATGGGAAATGTTAGTAGCCTGTTCGTACCTTACAACCCAACATCTGCATCACATGGCTGATGCTACCAGAAGGGTCAAAGTTTGGTTCAAAACAGGAGCTACCGATTATGGAAGGCTACTGTGAAGCAAAGAACTCCATCCTCACAAGTCTTGGGCTGAGGCCTTACACAGAAGCTTCGAACGTTGGACCTCAACTCCTGTGTCTGTTGGTCAGCTGCCAAACCAGAAGCAGCCATCCTTCTCACAAAGTACAAACTGGAACCAGCTTGTGCTTCATGGAGAAAGATAGAGAAATCAGACTGCCATTGAGACTTTTTATGATTGAATTTAGCCAGCACCTTGAGCTACCAGACAGACCAAAATGTATGACATGGACCATTCTGGTCCTTCTTGACTGTTACTGCGCCCAGAAGTTGCCTGTTTTTCTCTGCCTCCTCCTGTCTCACACCCTCAATGATAGAATGTCTATATAGTTTTCTCCAGAATCATGAAGTACAATGTCTTTCTAGGTGCAAAATGTTTCTTAGTTAAATACAATCTTCCAGTGCTAAGACTCACAAAAAGACCATGGTCCTTGTCATCACCATGCTTAGTCTCCTCTGGAACCAGCCTTCCCTTCCTTCCAACCTTGGGCTTCCCACTAGCTCACAGTGCTGAGCAAGGGCTAAGAGACAGGCAGATACAGATGAGGGCTCTAAGTCAAGCATGTGAGCTGCCCATCCCTAGTCAAAGGTAATAATGGATCTGTCTTTGTATCAATGTGACTTCTGGCAGTAATTTCAAGCTAAATACTGTGTCCTCGTATAGAGCAGTTTGAGCTGTCAATAAAGATACAGACTTCAACATCAGTCCTTCAGAAAGCAATTCTGATTCAAGGCCCGCCTCTTCCAGGAAGTCTTCCCTTACTCTGCAGGAGCACTTATCCACTTCCATTCTGCACCGTACAGTTAAGTATGTTTGCTATTGTGGTCTTGATCTGCCTCATTCTTCTTGCTCATCCATCTCCCTATATAATGGCCAGATCCTGAAAGCCACGGGCTTTACTTTAATTGATATACCTTCCCGTAAAGCTGAGCAAAGAGACTTGTTCATTCTGAGCATCGGTAAATGTGTACTGCATTAAGATGAATGGCCTTTCTAAAACCCACGTACGTTTTGAGGAGAAGGCAACAGGACTCAGGAAATAATTAATTGTGAGTCAATCAACATTTTTCCCCTGTATTTTCTCCTCTGAACTAGCTGTAGACCTTCCCAAACTTGGCCTGCCCTACAAGGAAACTTCCTGAACAGGGATATAGCCAATTCTGTGACCCACCTGGAAGGACTTTAATGATAATGATGGTGGTGGTGGTGGAGGTGGTTGTGGTGGTGGTGGTGGTGGTGGTGGTGGTGGTGGTGGTGGTGGTGGTATGATGATAGTAATGGAGTCGAAGGTGTCACAGTATAATTGTGGAGATCAGAGACACCTCTTGTGAAAGTTGGTTCTCTCCTTCTACCTTTATGTGAGCTCCAGGGATGGAACTTGATTCCTAGGCTTGCACAGCGGGCCTATTTATCTGTTGATCCATCCTTCCAGCTCCTCCAGGATGTATTTAAATGAGTTACATTTTAGAGAGGAAAACTGAGACACAGCTATAGAGGATAGATTGGATTCCACAGTCTGCTGTGGGAAGCCCCTTAGAATACAAGACAAGGACAATTACTGAGCCTGGAAGAAGGAGGTGGGAAAGCCTCTTCCTGTGAGCCCAGGGTCCTACCGGGTCTAGGCTTTGAAAATTCTAGAGCTATGTAAGCAAGGTAGGGCATATGGCCATGCAAAGTCTCTAGATGTTGTTTCCCCATAGACCTTATGTTAAGATCATTGTAGAAACAATTCCATATCTTAGTGCTTTGATCCTGACCCTGATTTTAACTGCAAGAATCCTCACCCATGAGGAAGTTGACCCTGGAAATAGGAAAGAGTAAAAGCTGTGTCTTCTTCAGATTTCATTAGGAAACACAGCTGTTGGGCATAGTGAAACTCCTCCTTATATCAGCCCCCTCCCCCCATGAGCAACCCCTCCAAAGTCAACAGGTTACAATCTCTCGAGCCTAGCACTTCCAGAACCTTTTCTACCTTGTGTTGTCAAACTAGGCAAAGGCAGATACACACACACACACACACACACACACACACACACACACACACCATCAGTTTCAGCAAAGTACAGTTAAGAGCAGAATCTAATTCGGAAGATATTTAAAGGTTTGCCTGAGACTTTTCAAAATCTCAAGATGAAGAAAACCAGCTATGAGCACACAGCCGTATTTGTGAAGAGCTAAATCTTGGCTCTGGCTCAGATCTGTTCAAATGTAAAAGGCCCCAGGTCTCCAAGCACCCTAGAAAATGAAGGTCATCTTATCTCCATCCTAACTTATTGCGGCCTGAAACAGAGCATCGGAGGCAGAAGCCTGCTCTTCTATCTGGGAAGACCCTCTTCTGCCCCTGAGGGAGCTCAAGGGCCATGTGTTGATGTCAGACCTCGTTCCTCTATACTCTTGGTCATGAACGGTTTCTGCTAAGGCACAATAGCTACTGGTTAGACATTCCCAGAGAGATTATCTGGATTGAATTGCACCCATGCATCTGAGTCCCTGCCAGGTCCCTCCCTAGAAAACATTGCAGAAAATTCTTGCAAGTGTGCACATTCATGCATGGCCTTCAGACCCCAAGGATTCTAGGACAAATGTAGGATCCAGGGTGGAGAGACCCACCGGGCTGGAGAGATCATCCATGGTCTCACAGTGCAGCCTGCTGGGCACCAGTGATGTACAATTCATGGAGATAAGGGTAAAGGGTATCTGCACCAGAATAGGCATGTTTGTCTCCCCTCTATAATACTCAATTCCCTTTAAGGAACCCCTCCCTCCAAGCCTCAAGAATAGACTTCAAGGCCTATAATGGTAAACAATAACTAGTCTTGACTCTTTCAGCACACAGCACAAGTGCACATACAAGTGTTCTAGAATGTACCAACCCAGTGTGTCAGTTTTCATCCACCCTTCAAGCTACACCCGAGTGCAGCTTCTGCATGAGGTACAAAGAGGCAGGACACCACACATTAGTAAATAACAACCACACAAAACGTGAGTGTGGAACCCATGATGGCTCAGAGCAGGGAGCCATCAGCTTAGTCTCTGCCAAGTGGTTCTTTTCTAGTGGTGGCAGAGGAGATGAAGAAGAAGAAACAGGAGAGAGGTACCTTTAACATTTGCGAATGGGAAGACTGGGCATGGTGGCACACACCTATAATCCCTTGCACTTGAGAGGCAGAGGCAAGCAGATATTGGAAGCCAAGGCCAACCTGGTCTACAAAGAGAGTTCCAGGACAACCAAGGATACATAGAACACCTTGTCTTGAAAAACCAGGAGCTGGGAAGGGAGGGGAGGAAGAAGAGGAAGAGAGGGGGAATGAAGAGTAGGGGGCAGGGATAACCGAACACCTTGGCTTTTGTGGTTGGAAAGAGGTTGCAGAGGACTCTAGCAATCAGATAAATTAAGACAAAGTCATTTGAGAAGAGTGTGGAGTGGAGGGTTCATCCTGGGACTCACTGAGGGAAAAGGGGCTGTTCCTCACATGTTTCACCTTAGTTTTCTCTTTTTGGAGTTCTCTGGGTAACTGCTTATGGCCCCTTGAGAGCCTCTCCCCAACACCTTCCCTGACGGCAACCCTTCTCTTTCAAGCATTTTTCTGAGATGTGAAAAATCTCAGGCCACTGGCTAGACAACTGCCTGCCCACCACCCACACACTACGAAGTGTTTATCTGACCTTCACAGGGTCTCCAGGCTCAGCCTTCCTCCCTTTCTTAGCAAGGCTGCCTGTCCTGTGGACAGCCTCCAGCTCTGCTCCAGTTCCCAGGGTCGAAGCTAGACAGAGCTGAGCTCTCCAAATCTGCCCAGAAACAGGGATCCCCTTCCCCCAAAGGCAACTCATCCCCTGCAGATGAGGGTCTTTGGTGACCAAACCTCAGTGCATATTGGAGTCATTTCCCACATAACTAGCAGGCAAATCACCTGAGGTCTATTGGGGGCGGAGGGGAGATGGGACTTTCTGGGAGGAAGAATATTTTGTTTTTTTACTCACAGTTTTAAAAACAAACGGGTAGTTAGACAAAACAGGCGACAGAGGTGGGTGGCCACTTGAGATGCCAAGAGAAAGAGATCAAAGCCTACTGCAAATGGAGGAAGCAGACTCTGGGTGGCCCTGGGGACAGTCTAGGTGGCCCATGCTAGGCAAAGGCAGCCAGGAAACAGAGCTGCTGGGTGATGAGCCTCAGTCAAAGACACCCCAATCCTTGCTCCCAGGCTCAAGCCCTTCGTTTAAAGGATTTCAGCTGGAAAGAACACCTGCTTTTCTCAGTTCCTTAGGAGGGTTCACACATCACATTGCAAGAAGGTGAACCTGACCAGACTGCTGCATCCCACCCCCATAGTGCTTTCTTTCTCTCCGATTGGAATTCATGCCATGGACTCAATCCTTTGGCGGATGCCCCTTTCCCAAAACAGGGCAGTGAACCAGGAACATTCACTGTGTTTGCAACCTTGCTAATTAGATCATTAAAACTGCCACAGGGACTCCTGTGGTAGGGAGGCCATTATGTTGGTCTGTAACCTCAGCTTTCCAACTTTTCCAAATGATTGCCTTCTACCAAGTTAGCGCATAGATTCCCTCAGTTCAGCCTCTCCAAATCTTGAAAAGAAAAAAAAAAAAATGGCTAGTAGCGTCTGTGCCTACATCTGGCCCCGAACCTCCCAACTTTCCCATGCTGCTGTCTGTCATTCTGTCCAGGAAGAAGCCTGATATACACCAAGTTTCTAGATTCAGGAAATCCAGAATCTAGGCTCTTTAACCATTTTAAACTAGTCAGAACTACTGTATTCTAGTCAGTTCTTTAAAGGAACGTTCGTTGATGCCTTATAAAAGCTTCAGAAATTTCCAGGGTGCCTAATGAAGAAGAGATTCCAGAACTCAGGCTTCCTATAAGTTAGAAACGCTATGAAGAGTCCTTAGTCTCTACCAAACCCATCAAATTATCCTTTGTATGCATTGCCACATCTTTCCTTCCCCCCACCCCCCACCCCTGCACAGCAGTGTGTCCATTTGGGTACCACTCGAGGTTCTATCTAGTCCAGGTGTTTTTCTTGAAAAAAGAGCAAGATAGACAGTTCTCTTTTCTTCCCAAAGAGCTGGCAGGGAAATTGAGACCATGATGGTCATCTAATGATGAAGGTCTTATCATATCAGCCTGCATCATCTCCTTCCCCTTCCATTCCCCCAGCAGTCCCTGCATTACTTCCTCAACCATAAGACACAGAGCAAGTGTACATACACAACATAGCAAGAACCGGTAGGTACCTCTACTAAACAGCTGACTACCAGGGACCAAGATGGCTGACAGGGTATTGGTTAGGATATGCATCTTAAGTATTCCCCCAAAGTCACACACACACACACACACACACACACACACACACACACACACACACTCACTCACCTGATGAGGTCAATGGGTTGAAATTTGTAAAACACTCCATAGCGTGCCCATTCCTGATACAGCAGCTAAGCAAGAAAAATAGGACAGCAGATTAGCAGTGAGACAGGCAACTGTTCTATTTTGTCCAATGTAAAGTCAACATGTTACCCCTACAGCCTCATGATGCTCACATAAGTATATACAAAGGCAGAAGGCTACAGGGATTTGTGTCTCCTTCCCTAAATAATAGAGATCACCAATGAACATCTAGAAACACCCAGGTATCTGATAAGCCTCACCTCTATCCCTTGTCTTGTCTGGTGCAGCACACAAGCCCTGACACTCACTGTTCACCCATTCAACAAGTAGTCACTGAATGTCTCCTATATTCCAGGCACTGTTCCAGACCCTGAGTGTTGCAATAAAATACATTAAAATCACCGTTGCTATGGTGCTTGGACCTGATGTGGGCAGACAACTATAAATATATAAGATTCATAAATGTCATTAAAATAAATCAAGATAGGAATGATATGAGGGGGGGACATTGTTTTAGATAATAAGATGGACAGAGAGTGCCTCTCTGAGGAGGAAACATCTGAGCTGAGACCAGAGGGAAATGGAGAGAACACTCACATTCCCTGTGCGTTTCCATGGAGCAACATAGGATAGCAGAGAAGGCTGTGTGATCAGGACAGAGTAAACACAGGGAGAATCATAGGAGGTGACTGTGGCCGAAGGTCCCACAGGTGGTGCTAGAAGCTGTCATGATAATTCTGGATTTTGAAGGAAGCTCCTGGGAGACTTGCCGCTGAGGGGATTGCACAAGGTTCATCCTGACTGTTATGTGGAGAAAAGACTAAGTGAGCAGGTAAATGGGAGGCTATTGTTGGAATGGTCCAGGTTATACTCACAGAGGTGATGGCTATACTCATAGAGGTGATGTGAGACATTTGATGTTGCCTATTGATTCACGACTGAATTAGATGGAAGTTGACCTGGGGACTTGAAACACTGTGATGTATTTACTGAAAGGGAAGGGCAGTGGAAAGAACCAGGCTAGAAAGGCAGAACCCAAGGTTTACTTTAGGATGTGTTCAGTTGAGATGCTTTCTGGCCATCCACATGGATGTTGAATCATCAGCCAGGTATAAAAATCTGAGTGCATAAGATGGTCTGGACTGGAGAAGTGAAATTGCTAGTTATCAGAGAAGAGATGTTCCACAAAGTCGTCACATCCCCTAATAATAATAATAATAATAATAATAATAATAATAATAATAATAATAATAAAACAAGTACAGAACTAGACACTCTCAGTATTAAGGGACCAGGAGATGATGAAGAAATAGCCAGCAAAGTGGTGAGGAAGAAGAGTGAAATGTGTAACTAAGAGAAGAAAGTCTCCAGAAGAAACAGGCAAGCTGAGTGAAATGTCGCTTATGAGTCAGATGAGACTGGAAAAGAGGCCATTGAAGTCTACAACTTGGAGGACACTAATTACCTTCAAAAGAAAGGTTTTAGGCTAAAAGGAAGAGCTAAGTCTGAGTGAACGCCTACAAAAAAAAAATTTAGGCAGGAAACAGTACATACACCAAACACGACAGGCCATCACACCATCACACGGCGTGGAGCAACTCTGGCAGAAGCAAGCCACACCTCCTAACAGTTCAGTTTCAAATCCCTGGCTATCTTTCAGTCAATCATCTATCAATAAATCTGGTAATTTGGTAATGAGCTAACATTAGAGCTCAGCAGAGCATGCTGGCCAGATACTGGTGGCTGATCAGATAATAAGTCTAGAATTACCTGACAAAACCATCACTGATTTGTTGTGATTTTTATGTTCTTTACATATCACGAAGAAGCCCTGAGGAATTCTTCCAAGGAGGGCCTGTACTCTAACGAGTCCTAGCCTGTGAAACACCGGCCTGACAGCAAGCCCTTCCCTCTCACCTATGATCCTTTAAAGACCTGCTACTAAAGCTGAAATCAGAACCAGCACTCCTACTTAAAGCCTACAGAATTTTACTGTCATAACATCTCCCAGACACTGTAAAATACAACCAGAAACCACGCAGGATGATGAGACAAGGCATTCACCAGCAGTTACTGTTTGCAAAGGGGGAAACTCAGACACAAAGGGGCTTTCAACCATACGTGAAAGCTGAGGGAAAGGTCTAAACTCTCAAGTTCTGACTCTGCTCATTCCACAGTGGTGGCCTCCGGCTTCACTCCTGCTGCTGTGAGTGCATTTAATCCTCTCCATATCTTTGATACATCTGCTCCCAAGAGAAAAACCTGAGCTCCCAGCACCTCGTCGTTATAGAGATACCACTTGGGTCTCCAAAGGAGGCTAGCTTGCGTAAGAAGGCAGGGTGAACTGAGCTCCCTTGAGGATCATTGGGCTATCACTGCCCATCTCATGGGCTCTGACCTTCAGGGAAAATGCCCACCTAAGTCACGTGTCCAGCTCAAACCTGAACCTGAGGATAAATTTTTGTTGCTTGTCCCACAGGGAAAACTTAAAAATGCTCCACAAAGCCAGTGTGGCCCTGGTGGACTCAAGATCACACAGACAGGTCACATCAGAAGGCCTGCTGCTGATGGGATTCTGGTCTTGTCATCAGACAAAGTCCCCAACTCAAGGTAGCATCCGCCAATCACAGGTGACTATACCCATAGCTAGAGCCAAGTAAGCTGCCTGAACTTGGTAGAGAGGGCAGGACAAACACTCAGCTGAGCGTCATTCAAACACCAGTTCTGCAGCATGTACCCTGGCTATCCACACATACTTCAACTGCCTGCATGGGAGACAGGAAAAGAGGAGAAGGTTGCTACTGGTTCCTCCCCCAAGAATTTCATTCATAGACAGAGAAATGAATCGTGACAAATTGCACGTCCCATGGTCCCCAAGGGAGACATGCCCTGTAGTCTCAGCCCCATGACAGTAAGCATGCTGTTAGCAAAAGGCAGGCAGACAACCATGGTGACCTGTGTCGGTTTCTTTAAGCATGCAGAGCCTAGAACCTTCTGGTGTTTTAATAAATATATTTTCTCACTTAATGCTATATCATATTCTCTCTCCATCAATTGGTTAAACCTGCACATAAGCCAAAGAGAGGTCGCCACTCCTTACCAATGGATGGGACCTTCTGCCATGTTCTCAGATGACGTTCAGGCACAAGTGTCTGATTGTTTGTGACAGATCAAAGTTCTCCCTACCCAAGGGGTTTCATGTCTGACAGTGAGCCTCTGATGTAACTGTTTCGTAAGACTGTAAAAGACCCAGGTGTTACAAGTCTTTGTGATGTTCCAGAGTAACAATGTGTTGGGACTCATGGTCCACCCTGAAGCTGCAGGGTTCTCAGTGAGTAGTTAGACCCACCCAAGATGGGCAGAAAGTTGCTAACTGCAGATACCTCAGAGAAAATTGTGGGATAGGATGCAGACAGAGGAGAGTAGCTTCCATGCACAGATGCTCAGCGGCCTATTAGAACATCTGGCAACTATCTGGGCCAGATAGTTCTTCTCCTACGGTATATGTAAGTGGTGTAGCCTGGCAGTTAATCTTCAAGTAGGTATCCCACATGAAAATGCCACCCTGGTATAAAGACACTCTCAAAATGCAGAACTGGCTCCCTTCACTCTCTTGAGTGACCTGTTTACTAACTATGCACTAGAGAAGAGGCCTACTTGAAGAGGCAGAGAACCCAGAGCCAAGGGTTTCCAAAACCCTGAAGAAAATCACATTCTAGTATTGCACTGATGGTCGTCTCCTCTACAAAGGTGTGGCGCCACAAGGAAGCCAGGCGGCCCTCAGAAGATGGTAGCAGCCACTTCTCCCGGGTCCTCTGGGAAAAGAGGCAGCTCTGATAAATGTGAAAAGAAGCAAGTGGCTGGAATCCAGAGGGATCTGTGAGTGCCCTGTTCCTGTTGCCCTGGCTTCTAGGAAGGCAGGAAACCCCTGTAGAGGCTCCTCTTAATTACCCTCCTTGAGGGGAAGGAGAGACTGCCAGCCCCTACCTGGGCTGAGTCACCACATCTGCAAAATTGTGCCAGGCAAGCTGGAGAGGGAGGAACTCAGCACTCTCCAGGGCCTCTAGGGTCCCCTGCAGTTGGCCTGACAGGAGCTGGCCCTAGGGAGATCATGGGAACAGACATGAATTACAAGGAAAGTGTGAAGGATGTATTTAGGGCAGGGTGACCATCTTGCGATACAGTTTCAAACTATCCTCAAAGGACCCCAGAGAAGCCATCCCACCCCAAAGCACTATATCCTCCAGCACCCAAGGTTCTTCTCAAGGACACAGCTTCTTAAAGAAGTGGGTCATGACCCCATGTGGAGTCGCTTAACTAAATGTGGGGTCATGAAAAAACATGACAAAGGCAATAGTCTCACAATAGAACTCAAATGTGTAATGCACGTGAGGGGTTTCCGGAGGCGCGCACTTGAGTTGCATGGAGCTAGCCTTGATTCTGAACTACACATGCGCTTTGCACCGTGCCTGCCTTTGTACCGCATACCACCGACAAACGCTGCCCGAAACCCCTCAGCTTAATTGGAGACTACCGTGTGTTATAAATTGCAATGTTTTTCTGCATGCAAAGTTTTCTGCCCCTTTAGAAATATAACAAATTCATTATGGAAAACAAGGACTTAGTATTTCCTGGCCATCATTCTTGGATGTCTATCAGATTAGTCTATCTTTAGAATGTGTTTTGCTGAATGTTTGGTTTTTAAAATTGCAGCTTGAGTTGCTGAATTTTATTTTTAAAAAATCATGAAATTGGAAATTTAAGATTAGGATAGAATTTCCAACTATTTTGGAGACAGTCCTAAATCGATGTCTGCCACTTTACACTACATATTTATGCATAATGGCACCCTCAGTATTGGCAATTATAAAATCAATATATCAATGAACCCTGAGAAATGTGAAGGCTGTTCTATGTCCTCAGTATCAATATTCATCCAACACTTTGGGGGTAAAAATAAATAGAAACATTTATCTTGTTAGCATATGAATGTGCTTTGTCTTTAATAAATAGTATTTTTTTTTCCTGTGATCCAAGCTCCATCTGTTCCAGCCTCCAGCCACTTTGCCTGAGAAACATCTTAGGTACTCCCAGTTGATTTATTCTAAATAGACAATTTAGTTTTTAAATTTCGAAGACAAGGTGTTAAGGTGCTTGAAAGTAGAGTTGTTCTCTCATATGACTTCTGAAGATGACAAAAGTAATCTCATTAGAAATGCTTTGCAAATACCTTAGCGAGGCTGTCAGAATATAAGCCTCCAGTTATTCCCTGAATTGTGATAACATAAACATATATGTATGCCAAAGAACTGATTAAAATAAATCTGTTTTATTATGAATAAATGTTGATTCACATACCTATTTTATGTACCTGTGTACCCCAATTAATGTAAAATTTTTCTAAAGCAAAATGGATTGATGGTGAAGTTTAAGCCTTTCTCTAGGCTATAATGTAGACACCCCTGCATATCAGTCACAGGAGGAAGAGGCCTTCTTAACAGAACTTGTGCTGATATGACTAAAGACCTCTATCAGTGGGCTGGTAACCACCGCTTTAGTGATGACACCACCCACAATCATCTATAAACATTTAACCACTCTCCTGTCCTACCTAGATATCAATTTCCTCTCTTGGGTGAACAGAGGGAGGAAAAAAGTGTTTATTATCCGTCAGGGATTCTCCTATCCCATAGCACGACAAACTTCTCTTTTCTACCCATGGCCCAGGCAGAGAAAGTAAAGGTACCAGGCTTGGCCACCACACCTAGGTAAAAGCCGCACAAAGGGAATCTGTTGTCTTCAGAGACACTGGTTCACCTGTGTGCAGCAGCATGCCATCAGCTCTGGGAGTTAACTAGCAAGATACAACTCTACTCAGCAGGCCTCCCACTGACTCTTAGATCCTACTGCCAGCAGGAGGAGGTGATAGCATCCTTACAGAAGCCTGAACACAGGCTAATATATTTATTATAATAATATCATGGTAGCAACACATAACAAATGCACATATATTTTGGATGGACTGCAATTTGTTTCTCTGTCCTAGTGCGAAAAGCAGAGGGCAGTCTGGATTCTCCTGAGTTAACTTTGTATCCCTTGGCTCTGTGGTACTCCCACATGGGCTGAGGTCCTCACCACCCAGCAGGAGGTTTCTTGGGCAGGCAATGGATCTCGTGATAGCCATTTAAAGGGAAGAGACATGAAGTCAGAATGTAGGAGGACAGAAAACAGTCAGTTGAGAGAGGTGAGGATGGGGGAGAAACGCTTCCTTCTTTTCCTTTAAATGTGATGCGGGACTTTTCAGGAAATTAAACACCGAAGCTATTAGCATCAGATAGGAAACAGATGAGGTTGAGACATTGCAATTCTACAGCAGATTCCCCAGGCAGGCAGAGCAGGGACATATGTAAGCAATCACAGCCGTATTTCTGGAAAAGACCTTTTATGTTTTTAATACTTAACACTTCATAACAGGGACTAATAGGCAGGATAAAAAGAAGGCAGCTCAAAAGGCAACTTGGGGCATGAGTGGTTTTCCAGACAACAGAATTGGGGGGAAGGAATCTCTTGAGCTTCAATCCCTAGTCCCTCCTTCTCCCTCCCACCCAACTGTATATACTAGAGCTTCCAGAGGCTGGGCAATAGGATGGCATGAGCAACAGGCCAGCAGACCAAAGAGGCTGGGGCCATCCTTTACTTCCTATCCGCGATGGCCCCATAGTCCCAAGGTACCAGCCAACAAAACTAACAGCTCTTCACAGAGGGCTTGGCTGAGTATTATATCGCCAGGAGTTGTGGCTACCACTGGAGGGGTCCCTCTAAAGGAAGCATCATCCTTCCCCCAGCTGTGACATCTAGTTTCCAGCTCCCTGCTATAGGCATCCTGCTTGAGATTCCTTCTCCCTCAGCAGTCTCCTTTGTCATTTGGCAGTGGCTTTATTCTCCTTGCCTATAGGACAGGAAACTGTTACTAAGATGACCCAGAGAAATCTATAATGCACACCCATGGGGGGGTGTATTTTATTTTATTTTATTTTATTTTATTTTATTTTATTTTATTTTATTGGTCAGGGACACTTCATAGGCAAAGGGATTCTAAGTGACTACCCATGGGGACAGTGTACCCTTGGGTAATGTGTTCTGTCTCTGTCTCGATGTTCACACCCATACATTAGAGAAGATGGACAGCTAGTGTCACTCAGTTGGTGCTCTCCTGTCTTTGAAGGGTGGGGTTTGTGATGCGAAAACTGTTAAGATTAGATACGTAACTGGAACACTTACAACACCTTTGGCCAGTTCCACATCCAGCCATGCTTTTATACATCCAAGGTTTTCAGAGCAGAACAATAGAAGCTTACCTTTCTGTCATTCATGTCATCCCCTGGACTGTCATATTCACCCTGTAGGGAAAGGGAACACCAGATAAAGCCAATGGAACCATCAAGAACAGATGCCAAATGAGAAAAGATTTTCTCTTCTTTTTCTTTTCTTTTTTCTTCTTTTTTCTTTTCTAGTGGCATCTCTTTCGTTTCTATTTAAGGAAAGTCAGAAACATGGCATAGTCAGGAGCCGGTGTTTGATTTCTTAGTCATCACCTTGTAGTGTTTAATTAGGATAGCTTTTCACACAAAATGACCCCCTCCTGTGCTTGCCAGATGAGCCCAGGTTACTACTCTGAGCCCATGCAATGGCAAGGTCTGTGCCTGTAAATGGATTAGCACATGAACTAAAATTCACCCCATGCCATGACACCCTATGTCTGCAGCTGTCAGGAGTTAGCTTTACGTGCTCCATAGCAAAGATGTCAGAAATGGGAAGGCTCCCATCTAAGCAATTCCTGTTGGTCAGATTCATGTGGCTATACTGCATGACGGATGTAGATGGTGGTGAAGCCAAGAGGTATTTAGTTGAAGGATTGCGTAGGTTCTTCACAAGTTCTCTTGAAATATTAGTGCATTGCATCTTGGGACGAACATGACTCCCAACCAAGGAGTGTGTCCAGGTTGTGTATTACCCACACCACTGAGGTTTCTTCCATGGCTATCCACCTGCCTTCACTGACAACCAGGCCTTGGGTACTTTTAATCAACTGTAGACTACATCTGTATTTTCACAATTTTGGTGTCAAGGAAAGCTCAGACGAAAACCAATGCATGCTTCTTGTGATCTGTGAAAATGACTGGAAAGACAGTTTGAGACCTTTGGCAAAAAATGAACCAGGTGTTATCCTCAGCAGTGAGCAGTTCCGGGGTTGGCAAAGGTGTTTTAATCTCAGGGTTCACTTCTGCCTTCCTTTGCCAAATGTTCACCCACCCCCAAAGCCCGTGGTTCCAACTCTCGGAAGACTAGAGAGAACATACTGATGAAAACTACTTACAGGCAGCCATGGCATACTCTGTAACCCTGGCTCCCAGAAGGTAAGAGGTCATAAGTTTGAGGCAAGCCTGGGTCACAGAATGACACCCTGCATTGAGAAAGAAGGGAAGGGGGGAGGAAAGAAAGGGGAAGAGAGGGAGCGGAGGAAGAAAAGGAAAAGCGAGGCATGGGGAGGGGAAATGAAGAGTACTTACGTCATGAAGCGGGTAGGCAGCCTCGTAGGTGTTGTTTGCTATTAGAGAGTTAATACCTGCAACGTAAAGGAGAACAGTAACTCTGAAGTGGACCCCTCTCAACCCGAATTTTGAGAAATATTAAACCCTCGTGTGCCTCCCAGCTGTGCATTGCATTCTCTGCTCTGTCCTTCCACTCTGCGCGTCTTCCTTAAGCTTTAGTTCTTAGGAGAGAGGAAATAGTGTCCATTTCTCAAACACCAGCGGTGTTCTCACATTCAGCATGCTGTGAGAACCGTCACATTGTGCCTATCCTTGCCTTCTGATTCCAGCCTGGTAAACCCTCCCCACTGCATGGCCACACGCATTTCTCGGGATCCTCTATGTTCCATGTCAGCACAGATGTGTTCTGAGGGATGACTTTGGCCATGATTATTTAATGTAGGTGTCAATGTCCTGTCTTACCTTCCTGTCTGTTCACAGGACTACTTCATTCTGGTGATTAGCCTGCCTTCCTAGACTGTGACAATCCTGGGGCCTGAGATTCCAGCACAGTACTGCTCAAAATAAGGTCTGGGGAACCTTGGGAGACCTCTGACTCTTCCAGAGCTCCCACGCTGTGGAATGTTCATGGGTGGTGAGGTTGACAGCATCTTGCAGCACCACTGGCAATATTTACCCTTTACTCTTACTCTCTCACGTGTACACGAAGGGGTTTGTGCATATCATGACAGCATCCCCTCGGCTTATGGAATATACACTTACGACTTCTTTTGTTTTATGTTTTCCTCAGTTTCCACTCTAGTACAATAAAACCTGCTCAATAAAAATCACCTAAATAAAATATCTTTAGTGCCCCCAAAAACTTTTTTATTATTTCTTTTATTTTTCAGATTATAGATAAATTCCCCTTTCTTCTCTACAAACCTTTCAATGTGCCCCCTCCTTCCTCTTCAAAATTTATGACCTCTTTCTTAATTGTTGTTACATGTGTATATGTACATGTATTTACACTTATATTCCTAAACATAACCTGTTCTGTCTATATAATGTTACTCATGTGTATGTTTTCAGGGCTGACCGCTTGGTATTGGATAACCAGTTGGTGTCCTCTTCCCTGGAGAAGTCTCTGTCTCATGCCCCCTGTATTCCTTAGTTGCCTGGAGTTCTTTGTGCAGGGTTGAGACCTCATGTGCTTTCCCCAGTCACTTTGTCATGTCTGCTGCTGTTGTCTTTGTTCTGTTCACATTTATGTCGTCATGTTGGTGAAACTTTATAGGTGTCTGTTCTGACACTACCAGGAGACACAGTGTCATAAATAACTCCAACAATTTCTACAGGGCAAAGATGCCCTGAGATTTTTTTTTTTTAATTAAAAAAATGAAAGCCTCACAGGAATAGTCGCTGTTTGGTCTTAGAAGTCCTCCACACTACTTGCCCATTGCAAAGTCTAGTGAGGAAAGGCTGAGCAGACAGATACCGGTAGTTGACTCTCTAACTACAACCCTGACAACAGAGAGCTTCTGCTCACAGATATCATTATTTCTTGTTTCTTTCTTGGTTTTTTTTTTTTTTTTTTTAAGTGGCTATAAAGCAGTCCGTATGTTCTTCGTCAAATTGGGCTAACCTAGGTCACCAACAGTCTGTGCATTCTGCATCAGAATGAGCTATCCTGAGTCACCAGCTTCTGGGTAGAAGAAATTGTATCTCACCAACTTCGAGTACTGAGATTCGGCATACCAGGATCCACATTCAATCACAGAGAGGAGGTTCCTGGTACCCAGTAGTTTCCCATGCCCGTGCACTCACTTTCATCCCTAAGCCGTTCTTTGCAAAGAGACAATGGACAGTAAGTAGTAAGACAAAGTCATGGAGTTCGGAGGAAAGCAGCATCATGCACTGATAGTAGGCTGTGTGGTCAGTGGCTCTGCATCCACAATGAGGCTGGGGCGCTGGTCTAGGCATCGACTCATTAAAACTCACCACTTTATACCCCATATGTACAGCCACACCCACACATTAAGACACCAAAGAGGTCCTTTCTTCCCTAACAGTCCCCAATTCTCGAACCTTATCAAGATTCACCATGGTTCTGGCACACCACATACACCATGCCCACCGGTTCCCTTAGCTGCTCGGTAGACATGGTCACCTCCAGGGATTTGAAAGCCAAGTGTGCACAGATGTGCCTTCAAGAGCTAGCAATCCTCTTTCAGGTTTATGTTTCTTCTTTGGGGTTAACGTAAAACATGAGAAATAACTTTGCTGGGATGGGGAGGATCCGAGAGAAGTGCGGGTGGGGGAGGGGTGCCAGGCAGGGACAAGCTACAGATTTATTTTCACTCAGAAGACTACAGTTTCAGTCAGAGCAGCATCAATCAGCTCGAGAGCCCTAACCACAGCAATACGAAGCCACCCCACAGTAATCAAAGGGAGAGGAACCAAGTTGGGGCAGCAGGAGCGAGGGGGTATTTTCAAGCTTTGAAAGTACTATCCATATGGATAGAAGCTGAAGCATCACAGGCTGGTAGAGCCCCTAACTCACTCACACCCCACTGTTGCCATGGCAGCTGTAATACCACCAAAGACAGTCCCAACACTTCTTGGGAATAAAAACAACCAACGAACAGATGTTTCACCTCTCTTGGCTGACAGTCTGAGCTCAACCGAAATGTCCTTGAAAGATCTCCGTTCACTGGGCTCTAAGCTGTACACCTACTTCCTTCTCAAACCTACACACAGCTTCACCTCCAACAGGCAGCTCATCCCCTCCAGGACACAGGCTGCTTATTGTTCTGTGTCCTCCAAAGCCTGCAATGGACATAAGTCAGAGGGGATTGGCTGTCTCTGCTGTGTCTCTCAATACACTTGGTTCACTGTCCTGACACCCAAAGGGGTGACATTTGAGAAGCCATCGGCTCTTGGCTGTACTTGCTCTGTATACCTTCTAGTTGATAAAGTGTCCCTACCCCCCCCCCAACAACATACACACACACACACACACACACACACACACACACACACACACACACACACATCCTCCTCACTGCCTTGTTTGGCAAGCTACCCTGATGAGGAAACTCAAGACTCCAGTTGATTAGTCTGCCTTCTAAGACAGGAAGTCCAGGCAAATGGTCTTTTGCCTTGGAGCAAAGACTCCAAGTTATGAAATCTGAGTTATCCCATCTCAGATACCCAAGGCTCCCAAACGATGTCATTGAATGGTTCTCTGTCACCTATAACTGTGCACCTCCCACAGGACACCTAGGTGGTAGCATTTGGTGATCCCAATCAGTGTTGTTGCTGGAGGAGGGGAGGGAGAAGAGCTGAAAAGGAACAGCTAGCTACCCTACCGAACTAGGCCTGCACAGGCCTCTTGTTTCACCCCCAGACTTCAGAAACCAAGACTCTACCCCAAACAAGCATGGAAATCAGTTTGAAAAGAAAAGAAAATAATCAAACGTTTTTCAAAAAGAAAAGGAATCCCTGCTTTGAAATTTCTGAATTTTTTTACTTCCTTTTCAAAAAAATGGGGGGGGGTGGGGCTAATTGGTTCCATCATATGCCATTCATGTGGCCACAGTGGTAAGGCTTTCTTCCTCAGGACCACATAGATACTCTTCCCGCACTGTATTAAGCACAGTGGGGGAAGGGGAGGAGAGGGAGAGAGACAGACAGAGAGAGAGAGAGAGAGAGAGAGAGAGAGAGAGAGAGAGAGAGAGAGAGAGAGAATAACGCTAAACTTCTGTCTTTTTACTCCCAGAATTAAGGCCATGGAGAGGTAAAAGCTGCAAGGATATTTCCCTTCATTTCTCTCCAGTCCCTAAAGCAAAGCAAAGCCTCGACTCAAATAAAGCGTAGACTCTGGGGTCCCGCAGAAGCTGATCCCTAAAGTCATCAGCCCTATCTCCCTTTCGCACCACCAGCACCGGCACACCTGTTGCTTAGAACTCTAACCCCCAAAGGAAAAGTCTCTAGTTCCTTGTTACCCAGCGTGGACCACACTTTAAGCAGCCTGGGAGACTGGCCCAGCATCACTGCCCCTCTGCAACCAGAAGCGTCGGAGCTAAAGACCACAACCAGAGTGGACGCAGGTTCCCGCCATGAGCATGCGCATCCAAACCTGAGCCTTGCCTTTGGCTCTGCGGACCTGAGGCGAGAACGAAGTGCAGGACTTTATGGTCCGCCACCCAGAGACAGTCTCATTAAAGCTACAAGTGCTGCTGGGTGGCAGGGAGCACAGCTCTGCTCCCTGCAGACCAACCTCAAAGGAAACTTTCATCCTTTGGGACAGGTACTTAGAGAGATGGTGCCCTCCTCCTGAAAGCCCATTTGGTTTTGATTCGCTCCACAACAGGGCCTGCTCAACCCAGCCTTCTGCTTTCATCCCTGTGCTCCAGCCGGACATAAATCTAAACCAGAACCCCCAGACGGCACATTTAACAGAGACTATATTTACCCATCACCAAATTGTCTTGACGTGTGCTTAATTACTTAAACGTCTTTAATCCCGGGCCTTTTCTTCTAACAAAATAGAAACCAGTTCGGCTGGATGAACGATAAACCAGATGTTTACAACACACACCATGGTCTGGCTCCGGTCAAAATAATTAAGACATCGTCTCCTGAGTGGGAGGGGAGATGCCCAGAGCATACATTTGTTTCAATGCTCTGACACCAAAATGTCCATGAAAACGTACCCCTATTAATCTGTAATTTTCTATCCATGGAAAGGTAATAATAACTTCCATATGAAGGAGAAAGAAAGGTGTTTGCCCTGTGATATGGTCAAGAAAGCTAGGGTTTCTCTCCACGGATAAGCAGACTTTAAAGTTACTCTGTGATGGAGTACACATCCAGGGCCCTGGCAGCTGACCCTGGGAAACGTGACAGTGATTAAGGAGGCATGGCGGGGCTCGCCCAAGTGTGTGATCACTCACATGCTTCTCCCACTAGGCGGAACCTAACGTGTAAATATTGTTCATCTCTGTAGAGTGTGTGCATTAGCTGTAATCTCTCGCTTGCAGGGGTGGACGCTAACCTGAGATGCTCCCTCCTCCTGGGCTTATGGGAGAACCCTGGGAAGTTAATGGGCAGGGGCTGGAGAGATGGAGGACCCAAGTTCCATTTTAGGACCCACATGGATGACTTATAACTGCCTGTAACTCCAGCGTGAGCAGGTCTGATGCCCTCTTCTGGCCTCTGTGTGCACCAGGCTCTTAAGGTGAGAACCGATGTTTTCCCTTTTTATACTAATATCAACTCTCTCCAAAGAGAGGATCAAAGGGAACCAGAAGGAACTGGCTGTAGTAGCTAGAACATGGTGAGATCCATTTCTGTTTGTTCATATGATATAGTTCAGAAAATAACAAGAAGGCAGCTCTTTATATGCAGGCTTAGGCTATCCTTGGGTACTTCTGGAAGCCAAGAGGCAAAACCTTCTGCAATGTTCTCTGAGTTCTTAAATGTCATTAAATCAAGAAGCCTGGTACAGCCCACCGCACTATATCTTTATCCTCTTTTTTGCTAGCTGACTTTAGAGATCCCAGGAAACACCTGGGTAGACTATTGACACTGCACATCCTAAGACCTTATCCCTACAGATTTTAGTGCATCGGACTTGGCGATGGGTTGAAACGAGAAAAGTGGGTGATTCTGATGCCATGTAAATGCATCCTGGCCAACATATCCTGAGGTGGTGTTGCAAAAGGCTAATCTAGGAGGACAAACTTCTCCCAACTGCCTTCACACCAACTTGAATCCTCCCAGTTGGCATTTTCCCATCTCCTGTCCACTCCCACCCTCTATGAAGTCTGCAGGTGTCTTGGACCCAGGTCCCGACTGTAGCCCTGAACCCTTTGCATGTTTAAAGAATGGCAAGTTCCTCTTCAGGCCTCACAGTCTTGCATGTAAAGAAGACCACACTACTCCTTTGAAGCACAGGTTCTAGCACGTGTCAGAGCTAGAAGGGTTCAGTAACACGACAAAATTTTCACGTTTCTGAT